>NC_073692.1:117972184-118140542 GCF_029784155.1 Uranotaenia lowii
TTTTTTTTTTTTTGTCATTTTTGTCATTTTTGTCATTTTTGGCATTTTTTGTCATTTTTGTCATTTTTGTCATTTTTGTCATTTTTGTCATTTTTGTCATTTTTGTCATTTTTGTCATTTTTGTCATTTTTGTCATTTTTGTCAATTTTGTCAATTTTGTCAATTTTGTCAATTTTGTCAATTTTGTCAATTTTGTCAATTTTGTCAATTTTGTCAATTTTGTCAATTTTGTCAATTTTGTCAATTTTGTCAATTTTGTCAATTTTGTCAATTTTGTCAATTTTGTCAATTTTGTCAATTTTGTCAATTTTGTCAATTTTGTCAATTTTGTCAATTTTGTCAATTTTGTCAATTTTGTCAATTTTGTCAATTTTGTCAATTTTGTCAATTTTGTCAATTTTGTCAATTTTGTCAATTTTGTCAATTTTGTCAATTTTGTCAATTTTGTCAATTTTGTCAATTTTGTCAATTTTTTCAATTTTGTCAATTTTGTCAATTTTGTCAATTTCGTCAATTTTGTCAATTTTGTCAATTTTGTCAATTTTGTCAATTTTGTCAATTTTGTCAATTTTGTCAATTTTGTCAATTTTGTCAATTTTGTCAATTTTGTCAATTTTGTCAATTTTGTCAATTTTGTCAATTTTGTCAATTTTGTCAATTTTGTCAATTTTGTCAATTTTGTCAATTTTGTCAATTTTGTCAATTTTGTCAATTTTGTCAATTTTGTCAATTTTGTCAATTTTGTCAATTTTGACAATTTTGTCAATTTTGTCAATTTTGTCAATTTCGTCAATTTTGTCAATTTTGTCAATTTTGTCAATTTTGTCAATTTTGTCAATTTTGTCAATTTTGTCAATTTTGTCAATTTTGTCAATTTTGTCAATTTTGTCATTTTTTTTTTAAATTCTACATAAGACACACCGAGAATTCTAAAGGTATTTGCTAGTGGGTGGTGTGCGGCAAGCATAAAGATGAACATAAACCGGCAGAGTGCACTTCTGTGATCCCTTGATGATTGTGAATGCTCTTTCACATGAATGTTCGCACACCTGAGCAGCTAACATAGGCACTACCTTCTTTTTTTTTTTTGCAACCTGCTTTTCAATCAGCTCCCAAGCAACAACATATATGCTAATCCCGAAGAAATACTGGAAATCCTCTGGGGCAAAAAATCGAAAAACGTGCAATGTGCGTTTATATCTCAGCGGTAATAATGCATTGATTCAATAAAAAGATTCGAGATAGCACGAGCACTTATTCTTCGGGAATGAAGAAAATCAAGACGTAAATGTTGGATGGCATTTTGAATGTATGGGTGACTTGAGATTCCATTCATGAATGAATAATGTCAAAAAATAGTTACGAGAAAACGATGAAAGAAAATCTAAAAATATAAAACCTTCACTTTTTAGAGGAGGATTAAAATTGTTTACAAATACTTATGCGCTAACTGAAGTATTGTGGAGAGATATTTTTTTAGATAAATCTTCAAAACAATCAAAATGTGAATGGCAATAAACCTGATCAAGATACTGTCATCGGGGCTAACTTCCGGACACGGAAAATCTTTCCGACTGGCAGTCACGTGGCAGATGACTAAACAAACACCTGCGCTTCCACCACTCTGCGACATCCGGCAACTTATATAAATAAAATATATAGATATTCAAAATTAAATGTGTTAGTTTGCATTGTTGCTTTTCCTTTTTTTTTGCTCGTCTTTGCGACGTTTCATTGTTCCTCCTTTCAAAGCTTGCAGCTATCTCGTTTTGTAGAGTCAAGCAAACTACGAATGCTGCTTGACTGTGAGTTTTCATTCCAGTGGTTCCCAAAAACTAAGAGTTTTAAGAGTTTTAGTGGGTCGCTCAGCTCATAGCATGGTGCCGGGTTGTTCAGCTTTTTTTTAAAATATTTTATATCTATTTTTATACAAAAAACGTTCAGATTGTCATCATTTCAGAAAAAAACTTATATTCAATGTATCCTTCATTTTGAAATTCCAGCTTAAGCACCACTGTCGCCCGCTCGCAAAACTCACCTTATCTCGGGAACCGGCGTATCCTTTTATGATGTCATAAATTGCACAGACCACTAAAGCTGTCACGGCAGTTTCTTTGCAGAGGACAGCAGCCGCCGCCAGCAGAACGGAACAACCGAGGGCCAACCAGTGGCGCAGATCGGCCTGATGTTGCTGCCGCCAGTGAATGTGCCGGATGTAGGCAAGCAGGGCCAGCAGATAGAGGACGCAGGCCGTGAGGTCAGCTCGGCCAACGACGCCGGCAACCGCCTCGGTGTGAATGGGGTGGGCCGCAAAGAGCAATCCGGCCATCGCCGGTCCCCCGTTCCGGGATGGGATTATGTGCCGCCCGAGTCGAACCACCAGAACCGTGGCCAGACAGTGCAGCAGCACATTGACCAGGTGATACCCGAGCGGTTTGAAGCCATCAAGCAGGTGGTTGAGCTTGAAGCTGGCCACGCACAGGGGCCGGTAGGAACCGTGAGATCCGGAATCGGTCAGCGGTGTGCCCCAGAAGTCATTCTGCAGCATCTGATACCAACTGGTCGAGCTGAGGACGTCCGGATTGCCCAGGATAGCGCGTCTGAAACAAAACGAGAAGGGAAATTGACACTTTAATAACCCGGTATCAAATTAGTAAATTTAAATCACTTTAATTATTCACTCGTTGCGGTAGCATGGTCGGGGAATTCGCCGTATGTGCTTCTACTTCCACCTGAGAAAAGGCAAGTGCCATTCATATGGATGCTGGTTGAACATTGTTTAATGTTCAGGTCGAGGTTGAATCCGATGCATACGAAAAGGCTGAATCAATAGAAACCAGAAACGATGCATGAAGCGTCTCAACTAACCAATTTTCAACATTTTTCAATTTTGAAATGGAAAAAAAATCAAATGTGTTAATGTTACAGACTTATTTACATCTACCTTCTATCGCAGTTCGGGTTAATACCCAAGCAACCAAAAGTCTCGTTAAAATGGTCGAACACAGCTTAATCAGCATAATCAATGTGCTGGGCTTGTGATATAGCTCAGTTGGCAAGTCTGTTGCCTCCTGAGCCGATGTCCGCGAGTTCAAGCCTAAGAGTAAACATCGAACGCAGTTGTACCGGATAGTTTTTCAATAACGATCCGCCAACTGCAACGTAGATAAAGTCGCGAATGCCATAATGATGGTAAAACGACTATAATCGAAACAAAAAAAAAAAAAAAATAATCAATGTGCTGAAGTTCGTTTTATTCAGCCCAAAATTTAAGCTCTAATTGAAACTTTGAAGTTCCATTACAGATTTGAACGGCCTTCTATTCAGCCCACAGGTAAACGTTTAATCAGTAAAAACAAAAAAAAATTCTCCTCTCCTCTCTTACTTTGGTCACCACCAGCCCATGTGGTGCTGCCGGTTTCTTGGCATTCATCTTTATTCCTCCCATCACCTCCCCCAATTGATCTTACTTAATTGCTTTGTTTTTAACTTTGTTCGATAAATGCCGGCACGCACGCCAGTTCTGCTACACAATTATTTGATTCGCTTACTCAAGCAATCAAACAACCTAATGGAAAAAATTAGTCCTGGTACCAGATATGAACCCGATCCTCCGAGATTATAGCCAAACACGCTGCCACGACGCCACGCCTAGATGTTGCCTTGCCAGCAGCTAAACTTCGAAGTGGTTATAAGCTTCCTAGAATACCCGCAAGGACAGCCAGCGGCCAGCAGCAAAGACGCATGTTGATTATTACTAAGAAACATCACGAAACGGCGTATAAATCAATCATCAGTTAAAATAATATCGGTTTAAAAAAATGGAATTCCATGTTTATAACTGTTAAGCATAAAATTATATAAATTCTTGAGTTTATTTTGATATTTAATTGATGAATTGCTTCAACTGACTTTCTATGTGTGATAAATTCGTGATAAGTAAATACTGTTGGACAAAATTTTATAAAGTCAAAATATTTACTTGTTTCAAAAACAATCATTTGCGGGTTTGCTTTAAGTTGTTCTGAGTTGAAGTTTCAAAAAAAAATTATACATGTTAACCATTTCCAAGCTCCAAAAAATGATTAAAGTATTTATTATATGCCCTTTTGTGATGTACGTTCACATTTCATATTCATGAAATGACGGACATGTGTCATAAAAGGCTATTTGGGGATTTTTTTGGAACTTGTAGTTCACAGAAGGCTATTTGAGGAACTTCTTGGAACTTGAAGTTCACGGAAGGCTATTTGAGACCTAATTTGTAACTTTTATACTGTGTGGATGGGATTGACATGTCACAAAAAAAGGTATTTGAGGAACTTTTTGGAACTTCAAGTCTATTGAAGGCTATTTGAGGAACCTTTTGTAACTTTCATGTTCACATTAGAGAAAATTCGGTACCAATTCTCTTTGGAACCTTTGTTCAGCGAAATTCGAACTTTGGAGTGAGACTTTTGGTTGCTTGGGTATGTCCCGAATCTAATATTCAAAAAAAATGAAATTTTATTCCGATATACTAGATCTAGAGATTTTCGATAAACCAAGTTTGTTTTCTTAAAATAATAGAGTTACGGAACTTAAAATTGTATGGTATTAGGAAAAATGGTTTTTGAGACTTTAAAGAATAGGTAATTAAAAAATCTCGCCTGAGCTTTCGTAACGTCGTATGAAACATCTGAAAAATTCACAGAAAACTGCTACGGAAGTTTTCTAAACAAATTTAAAATTTATATTTCATAAAGGAATATGTTGTCCAGCCTACAAATATAATAACATTTTGTTTCATACGACGTAATGAAAGCTCACGCCAGTTATATAGCCTCAGTTAAATAATAGTGAGAATGAAGAACCATACTTCTATCATCAAAATCTCTCTACGGGTAGAAAAAAAAGGAGCGTAAGTTTTTTATTTATTTGGAATCAAATTATTATACAAAACAAAAAGCCTTGTTTCGTCTTCAGACGATACAAAATTTGAATTAATTTTTTTACAGATTATGTTCCATTTTAAATTTGGATGATCTAATTGTGCCTTTGGAAATAAACATATTTTTTTCGGATAAAAATCTGGATCTTGTATTCGGATATAAATAAACGCACATGTATTTAAATCCGTTTGGTGTGCTTCAAAATATTTAGCCTGATTGATCCACCCTCTAAAGATTAGTGCATGTGTAGCAAGGAATGGTCAAAGTTCAGAATTCAGATTCAATTTATGTTATTATTCAACACGTAAATGAGTTTCTCAATCAAAATAATACTATCGAGATGACCCAAGGAAACTGAATTCAAGAGATAGGTGCCCAAATAATAGTTTCTAGACATAGTGTTTCAAGATTGTCAATAAGCTCGGTTTTTATTTACTTTTATTTTGTTAAGAAAAGTAGAATAAGAGTTTTTTGCAAGTTCCTTTTAAAAAATAATCACCAGGATTGTTATAAATTTTATTGATTTCTTTTCAACACATTTGCCGATAATGACAATGATGAAGAGATATTTATCAAGGGATTTAAAATGATTCACCCTTTTGAAAAGAGAAAGAGTTTCAATTTAATTTTCATAGTATTAATGTCAATATCATATTATTCAAATGAAAATTTACAATTACCTCCCTTGGATGGTGTTCAAAGAGTGACTCCAAAGAGTGGCTCAACTCTCTGGAGCCGCTCTCTAATACTTTTCAGATTATCTCAATGACATTGCTTATCTCTTAATGCAGAAATTTTCAAGATGTATTTGCAAAATTTAAACCCAAACTTTAATAACTGTTGAAGGAGCCCAACTACTCGTTTGACTCAATTTTAGACTTTGATTCCATAAAAAATTTGTTTAAAAAATATTTTTTTACACTTTAATTAAACACTTTTTTTATTAGTTGTACGAATAAAAATTTTTTTTAATCAAACAAATGCATGGTTTCATGCTTTGTTGAACATTTTAAATGGATTTGGATGGTGCGTTGATTTTTGGTATTTTAAAAGATTCAGTTCTTTGTGCATGTCTAAAAAGATTTAATTATGTTAATTACCGCTTTAATCTGAGAAGTCTTTAAGTCCTCCTTTATAAGAAAAGAAAACTCGAACTAAAACCAAACGATTTTAAACAAAGAAAATTTAAATCATCTTGTATCTTATCCTAGGTTTTAAAAAGTTTGGATAAATATACATTTTTCTGAAATCTGATAACTTTTTTTCATAACTTTTATCATTATTTAGCTAAAATTTCTTCTCTCAAATAAGAGTTTAAGTATTTAACAACGTGTCATAGAACATTCAAGGAAAATATTATTATTATTATTTTTTTGTTTATTTGTGACACTTTACCAACGTTTTGGCATTCGTCTCAAGGAAAATATTATGAATAGTCAACCGAGTATGACATGTACCACAAAGAGAGGGATCAGACTAAGGAGTAAGAAGGAAATTGCACTTACGAGCATTTGGTTCAGACACTGAATTTTCTTGTATCCAGAAGTGTAGGACGAAAATTTAAAAAGGACTATTCAAGCCATGATGATGATTTTCTAAAATTACGTAAGTTTGCTCGATTGTCTCCATCGAATGACAGTTCGTTCTCTTTGCCAGACCTAATGAATAGAGTCTATATTTTTGAGTGCTTATTCAAAACCTATCCTACCGCACAGTGGATACTATCCCCAAAAATCTGGAAAAAGTCCTTTTTTTAAGTTCACGGCAACAAATTTAATTATTATGGATTCGAATATTTAAATCTCAAGGAACGTTTTGATGAAATTGGATATTTTCTAAGGCTTTTTGTACACCTTTCATGGAACAAACTTGAACAACAACTTAAACACAAAAATAAAAAATTGAATCCCTCCAAACAATTAAAAAAGGCATCTTTATTTAAATTTATAAAAGTCTTTACCGAAGTGGTACATTATAATCTATTTAACTGATTTGAAATGAAAATCATCCTCAATATCACGAACTAATAAAGATTCACTTAGTTGAAAACCCAACATCTCATGATAATTTTTTTTATATACTCTATTTATTTTTGGGAATCAAAAATATTGCTGGCGCTCCCGAACACTGTGTGTTAATGAAAATTGTTAAAAGCAAGCGAAAAGAATTAATTTGTAATAAGAAATTCAGTTAAGGGAAAATTAAAAAATAATAATTTGTTTCTGTTACGGCACAAAGTGGTGCGATTGCGATTGGACTTTGATCCCATACCAGGTTCATCGCATCGTCATCAGTTATATCGAACTCAATTATATTGACCCTTCCCGAGCGAGCGCCCCAGCCTTTAAAACCCGGCCACAACAAAGTTGCAATCATCAATCAAAGTGCAACCAAACACCAGAATGTGGCCATTCTCATCGGAACCAGAAGTAAACGTGGAGAACAACATCTCCACACACAACGCGATCGGGTACTCGATCGACGCGTTGTTCGTGGTCATCATCATCATCATAATCATCGTTTGGCGATGGCGACGAAATGTGCGCCGTCTGCAGAAAATGGAAGAATTGGCGGCACGGCTCGCTCGGGAACGAGCCTCGAGTGAGGTTTGAAACAAAACGAATAAAATCAGTTCAAAGTTGGAACTCGTGTCATTCACTTGGATGACAACCCTTTGTGTGAAAATTCTCGTGTTATGTTTAGACTTAACAGTTTACTTAACACTGTGGTTAATAAAATACTATTAGAAAGGTAAAAGCCTCAACAAAAACCTATTTGAAAATCAGTTGCTAGTTTTTGCTTTTATTTGAATTCGAGAGCAAATGAAATGAAAATTTCAATGAATTTATACACTGTAAATCAAGCATTGATTGCTTCGATATACAAATAAATCACCATAACATATCAGTTAGAATATTCGTGCAACTAATCCAGAGGAATTAAGGAGCCCATACTTGATTTAAAATAAACCCTTCATATAAAATTTAAAAATATTCAACTTTTCGATATAAGGTTCAAAACCTATTTGGGAAATTTTATTTAAAAAAATTACAAACATTGAAAAAAAAATCAATATTTTTTTCATCTTTCCGCATACAACCTTTAATAAAAGAAAAAAAAAACTTTTTATTAATTTTAACCATTTTTTTTATTTTGAACCACTGTGAACCGTAGGATAAAAATCGCAAAAAAAAATGTTTTGTGTAGCCATGAAATTCGTTTATTTTTATGTATTTATTTGTTTCTTTCGCACAGACTGATTGTACTAGGTAACTTCTTAACCTATTTTTCTAGGACTGTTAAGACATACCAATCAAAAATACTAGCACACTCATTAAAATTGCGGTTGCATTTGTTGATTGCATTGTAGAAGCTGAGTAGTTGGATAAGCTGGAATCTAAAGAAGTGGTTGAGTATCTAAAGGAGTGGTTTGATCATGAAATTATTGAACGCTCTAGCAAACAAACCCTACCATTTTATAATACTTTTCAATGGATTCAGATTTTTCATTTTGAAGTGGACACAACTTTTTTATGAAATTCTCTCATGTTTTCTCTTGTTGGCAAACAATGAAGTTTAGGGATAGGCATAACCAAAAATTAAAGCCAATTTTTATTTAAAGTTCCTTGACTTTCCAGGATTATTCAATATGCAGAATTTTTTCTTCCATTAAAATTGTTATACAAAATTGAAACGCTTTGCGCTAATTCAGAAATCAACCAAATCATTTAAAATTTTACACTGAGACTTGGTGACCCTTAGAAGCAGCGTAAAAACATATGGAAGCAAAAAGTCAATTTTTGCAGCTGTCTATGCACATGTAAATAGACTGAAAATATATTTGCAAACACTGAAAACATTTTTTATACATTTTCAAGCAAATATTAAAAAAAAAAATTAAATATAGGTTACAATAGTCCATATTTACTCGTTTTGATTGCTTCTAACAGGCAACAATGTCTTATGCCTCAAGTTAGCTGTGTTTTTTTTTTTTATTTTCTAAGTAAGCAGATCCTTATGCGAAAGTAAAATTGCTCCCCTTGTCCTGAATTCAACCCTGAACTACACTGTCATTTACAATGAACTTTATCGGCCGCCTTTCTGCACCATTCAGACACTTTTGGATGGATCTTCTCGCTCATACATATTTATAAGTAGAACCCAATGCTCTCCGGGCGAATAGTCACGTCTCGCTTTGTTTTTGGTCATCTTACTCAAGCCAACTTGAATGGGAAATTGGAAAGGGAAATCTTCGGATGCACTTAAACCTAGGAATCATCGCTCCCTACCTAGCTTTGTTTGACTTCATTCATAAATTGGTACCTAAGCTTTGAATCTGCCCCAGAAGGCACCCCTGCCCGGTTTCAGCGGGTGACATTTTCTCTAAGTTTATGTAGTAGCTGCAGTTTCCCCTTTCTCTGCTGCTATTTCAACGAAAACCTTTGAATGCATTCGGTCCGGCTATAAATATAAATCCTGCTGCATATTTGATACAATTATTTTCTCATTAGGCTGCATGAATCATAGTTTTCGACGGTCTTAGCGGGGTGAGTGGGTAGCTTTCTAAAGTTGGACTGTTGCTGGAGCGACGCTTTTGTGGTGTTAGCTCAGTGAGAAATGGAAACGTACAACTCATACATATTTGTGAGTGATGGTGTTTACGCTGTTGGCCTTTCAACCGAATGAAATTTTTCCGAAAGTAGGAATAAACATTTGAAGGTTTTGAGTTCTGTTACATTAATTCATGAAAAATAGTTCAATCATTTTTTTTTTAATTTGAGATAAGCATTTTGTTATTTTTCTTTATAAATTTCTTTTGATTTGAATGAGAAATTGATAGCTTCGTAAGTTGCAACAATTAGAACCTATTCTTATTTTTGAGAGACATCATTTTCGGATTTAGTTTCTCACCACGGGATATATTTATTTCCTCACATTCCATTTCTTTCTCCACCATATGTGGAATTAAACTTGAGTTGGCAAAACGAGACTAGGGAGAAGGTTTATGTTGGGGTTACAGGGAAAAGATGAAGGGAGAATGGCAGGAGCACAAATGGCCATCTGAACGATGTCCAAAGTCTCTGGAGCAATTTCATTATACAAATGCTGATGTTATTTTATGCGGTCGAGACAAAGTAGAAATTCATGGCGGTACAAAAGAGTTATTTATACGTATAGGATTGGGAACACTTTCTCCATGGCGTCGTCCCATAATGATTGCTGGGAGATAGAGTTTCGTTTCTCTGAGTAGACGTGCAATTAATGGCGACATAAAGTGTGGCATATTTAGGGGATGTGGTCGTCTCTCGATGGGCGAATTGCTTCAGACTCAACAGATTGGCTTGGCTAAGCTGCCAAGTTTCGAACAATTTTCGCAAAACCATTCGAGGCCCGCAATTCCTGGGACCGCACAAAGTGCTGATCAACCTCATTTAATCTTAATAAAACTTTTCATCACATCGTAAATCGCTTCTATAAAATCTACCCAAAGGATTCGCGCAAAGAAGCAGAGAAGTCTGCAAATGAAACCTGCGGCGATATGTGAATAGAATATCAATCGAGACCGCCTCCTTGCGCCAACAACGTCGATGGTTTTTGGAAGCGGAGTTTGGAAAGCTGTTGAAACTTTCATACACTATGGGCCAGGGGTCGGTAACATTTTGTTTCGAAAGAGCCGAAGATTACAAAATAATGTTTGTTACTTTAATTTATCGACCTTATCGGTGAAAAGTGATTTTCTTTTTAGAAGAGACATCTAAAAATAACGATTTTTTTTAGATGGATAGAAGGTAAGATGAAATGAAAAATGGTGAAAATGAGCGAGTAGAATTTATTTAGAAGCATTATCATCACATATCAAATTTTTGTTCCTCACGGGCCAACTACAAAATAAAATATTCTTCAAGAAATCAATCTCAGCTTCAATTTTTTTGTATCTCTTGATCTTTTTAATGCACAACTAAACATTAAAATAAATTTCACAAGGCCACATAATTCACATTTTTTCGAGGTGTAAAGAATTTAAGAGCAATGCTGCAAATTTTCCGAAACACGAATGATATAACCTGAAACGGAAATAAATGAAAAAGAAACGTCAATAAATAAAAAAAGCATTTGATCGGCTCGGTCATTCTCGAGCTTTCTATCAGTCAGTTGAATGTAAACTCGTAAACCAGAACAAACGTATATCAAATTTTCGATTCAGTCATTTTAAGCAAGCATCTGAGCAAATATTTGTAAACAAACTCATTGAGTGCTCCGCGCACTCCTCGCCTACTTACTTAAAAAGTCAGAGAATCATGTGTTTCTATAAACCTTGGTTTTAGCATTCAATCAGTATTAGCAAAAAATACCGGTAATTTCAGTAGGCATTTGGTACTGCCATTTTTGCAAAGTAAGAATTGGGTTGGGATTTAAAAAGGTAGGGAGGATGAATATAAATTTTTTGAGTATTGAATTCAGCGCAACTAATAATGACAAAAATATAACAAATATGTTCAAAATAAGACAAAAATCAGACAATTATGACAGAACTATGATCGAAATTAAGCAAATGGGGTCAAAAAAATGGCAAAATTGTGACAAATGTGGTGAAAACAGTACAACTAAAATCAGTCAAATATGACAAAATCTGTCAAGAAAATGACAACAATCTAACAAATATTTCAAAATTTTTACTTAAGTATGACAAAAAACTGTCTATACAATTACAAAACGTGACATAAAAAATAACAAAATTGTGCCAAAAATCTGAAAAATATGACAAAATTTTGACAATATGACATAAATCTAACATTAAAATTACCAAAATTCGCTAGCTCTTTGTCAGAAATATGACAAATGATATTTTATCTAAAAGAAGATATGAGAAATATGACACAAATCAGGCAAAAATGATAAAATTATATCAAAATCATGACAATGTCACAGAAATTATCATTCAAATGATAAAAAATCGGCAACCTTTTGTCAAAAATATGACAAACGACATAAAAATAAGAAAAAAAATGACATAAATATGGCAAATATGACAAAATTATTACAAAACCTGGAAAACTTATAACAATTAAAAAATGTCAACAATCTTGTTATACACATTTTATCATATTTTTATCACCTTTTAATATGTTTACATAGTTTGACGACATAGTCGGATTTATGTCCTTTTCATTTCAAATTTGTGTGATATTTTTATCATAATTTTGACATATTTATAGGATTATTGTCATAAGTTTGTTTTTCTTTATTACAATTTAATGACACTTTTTATCCACAATTTTAAAATTTTTGTATATTGGTTGCCATTATTTCGTCATATTTTTGTTATATTTGCCATAACGTTGTGTTTTTCACCACATTCGTCATATTTATTATTTAACTATTTTACTATTACAAATTTTGCAATCGGTCTACAATCTTCCCACAGGCATATACAAGATGCGATTTTTTTTTAAATAATAACGTATTCTGCTGTACACTTGCTTCAAAATGAGGCTCGTTTGAGGAAAATCTTGGCCAAACATGCTTCAGAAAGCCAACCAAGGGTATGAAATTGGCCTATCAGCCTTAGCTAAGGTTGTTAAATTTTTTTCAGCACGTATCTGGGCAGATCTGGGAAAGATCCGGGCTGTTTTACTTAAAAACCTGGCAAACCGGGCATTTCATTTAAAAATTGTCAAACAAAAATCGGGCAAAATTTGGTTAAACCCCAGGAATTGCTCAACCGAAATCATGAAAAGTAAATTTAAAAAAAAAATTAAGCAAAACTCCTCAGCAGATTTTAAATCGTGTTTAAGGCTTCCAACAAACTTTTCATGGTTATTTTCATAAAACTTTCACAAAACATTTCGATTTGAGCGAAAAAAAAAATTAATTTTAGGAACTTTGTCCGTCAAGTTATGTCGCGAGGCGGAATTCTATG
This sequence comes from Uranotaenia lowii, assembly GCF_029784155.1. Lineage (NCBI taxonomy): Eukaryota > Metazoa > Arthropoda > Insecta > Diptera > Culicidae > Uranotaenia > Uranotaenia lowii. The sequence goes on from NC_073692.1 coordinate 117,985,037, forward strand.
TAAATAAATAAATAATGAATTTCAATAATTTTTTTAAAAGGAGAAAAAAAGACTGTTTGAAATATTCAGATTCGAAGTTGTTAAACATGATTCCCATGCAGAATTCAATCATAACAAAGCTTCTAAATGGCGATCTAGGTTTGAGAACTCAGAATCAGAGTCTTCATTTGAAACTCGCAATTAAATTCACTTTTAATTCAGATTCACAAATCAAACTTAAGATGAGTTATTGAAATAGTGAATTCAGTTTGAAACCCAAAACATCAGAATTTCACTTATAGATTCATGAAGTAAAATTCACTCATTTGTTCATAATCAAATTTCTGATCTGGAAGTAAGATTCAGAAATGTTTTTTTTCTGTGTAAATTTAATAAGTCTTATTGAAATCCAGAAGCAGATCCAAATTTCTAATTTTTAATTCCGGTACAAAATACAGACACAGAATTCGAAATTCAGATTCATATCTAGCTTGTGAATGAGTTGCGCAATCAAAATATGAATAACAAAATTAATATTTCGTTGAGAAATTCAAGTAGCAAGAGATTGCAGGCTGATAATATTGATTGTAAATTTAATTTAAAAATTTAAAATTTCTAATCAAAGTCTATTTTTGCTGAAAATCTCAAATATGAATTAAAATTTGAGTTTAACTTGTGAATTTTTTAATCGAACCTGATTTTAATTTTTTTTAAATCATCCACAGAATTTGAATTATGTTTATTGATTTTATATGTAAAATATTTGCTGATAAAGAAACACGTTAATTTCATATAACATATAAGATGAATTCTTTAGCTTCTGGATGGGTTGTTTGAAATTTTATTTTTACTTTTGAAAATTTGATTAATTTTCATCAATCTTTAAATTTGCTCGTAATATTGGAAGATTGACCAAATTTCATTTGGACATACAATCAGTTTTTTTTTAAATTTCTTTAAAAAAAACATATTTTATGCTCAAATCAAATAAATGTTATCTAGCCGACTCTTGAAAAAGTTTAATGATTTTAATTTAGATTTATGAAGTTCCCTATTTGGTTACTTAAGGCTTCTTTGTACAAGCTAAGCTCACAAAGTTAGGATTTACAGACATTTTTTAAAAAGTTGCTTTTAAAAACGAAAAACAATTAAAGTAAAAGAATCTTAAATTGAAAAATCAAGTAGTGAGCATTTCTTTTTCATGCTTTAGTTGTTTTAACAAAAAAAAAAATCATAGAAAAAACATTTTTAAAATCAAATTAAATTCAATCATAAACTATGTGTTTCGATTAAACTCCCATTTCGAAACGGATTTTTTTCTTCGAGAATTGAAATTTCAAAACATGGCATAATATTTTTGAAATTCAAGATATAACGGTGAATACACTCTTCATGTAAAAAAAAGAAAAAACAAAGAGTATGTTACCTAGTTAGAATGAATTAAAATTAACAAATATTTTCAAATTGCTAAACCAGCTTTTATCATGTTAAATTGCTAATCAGATCTTCTATTAATTTTAGGATTAGAATTAACCCTTTAATGCATAGTCTTGTTCTTAAACAACACAAATAAACATCTAAATGTCTCGGCAGCGTTTGTAAATTTACAAGTGATTTATTGACAAAAATATTTAAGAAATAAGAGACAAAAAAATGGTATTTTAATTTTAATTTTTTTGATGTTTGTATGAAATATGCGATAGTATGCAAAAAAAAATTACAAAAATGAAATTGATTCATTTTTTGCAAAAAGTTGTTTTTGGAAACTGGCGGTTATATTTTTTTCTCTTTGTAAATCTAAAAAAAAGTACAAACATTTTTTTTATCTCAATCAATAGCTAACACATTTCTGCATCCAAGTAACAAGGTTTGGAAGATATTCTGAAGATCGTATTGAAATAAATTAAGAATTTCTAAAATTATATCTCAACATTGATGGACCATGACTTTTATAGTACTCAAAATATCGACTTCAAACCTCTTCATTTGTTTTATTCGAGCTAAAATGTAATCATTTCACTGAATAATAACTGATATTTTTATTTAAAAAAATTTCATGCATTAGAGGGTTAATTTCTTTTGAAACCTGATGTTTTATTTTTGTATTCAATCAAATTACTAGTTTATGAAAATGAACATTGTTACGAATATTATTTTTGACTTAACGGATTTATTGAACATTTTTTGAATTTTTATAAGTTTTAGCTAAATTTGAATTTTGAACCCAATCAACCCCCCCACCCCCCCTTCCATCGCATCGACAGATCCTTCGCACGGGCTTGAGCTAAGTTGGTTTTTTTTAAGATTCTTGTAAGATATCTTCCTTAAAAGCTACAAAGCTAAAACCGAATCTGTAAATTCCGTAATTTTTGCTGAAATATTCCATTTTCATGCACAGAGCACAAGAGCCACAGGTTGATACCCAAAGTATCAAACGTGGCTCACAAACCATAGATTGCCAACTTCTGTACTTCACCAAACCAAACCGCAGTCGAGAATGGGGAAAGTCGCTGCTAGCCGGAGAAGCCCCAGCCGGGATTTGCGCCATTCCTTCTCATCTCATCTCATCGGCACCCAATCAAACCTCGTTGGCTGCCTCGGAGAAGTTCTGCCATCGTTGATCGGATTTTCATACCATCCAAATCCAGCCAACCCATCCAAGCTAAAAAGGAACCCTCAGCAGTGGCAGGAAGCCCTGCAAGCCCAGCCTCATTTCTTATTCATCGACGAAACTCTCGGATACGTAATAGCAATCAATTATTTTCATAAGTACTAATTTGAAATTAACTTTAAACTTTTTGATTGCTTTTAGGGCGATTGCGATGCTGCCAGCTGCCGCAGGGACCAACCGGAGCGAGCAGAGTTGCCTTAAAAACTTTCAGCGTTCCACTAAAGTTGAAGAGAAGAACTGACCCTATAGCTTTCCATTCTCGCCGGGACACAGTGGGGTAGTTCAGATAAATTAGAATCCACTGATCTGTCCTACTTTTTCTCAAGTTTTTGCCATAACCACAATAAATTTCTTTAACGAATATTTAAAAACACAAACTATTCCAATAGAAAGTTTGAAGAGGAAAAAGTTTACCAACCCCACTAAAACAGCTAATACAACCCGTCCAAACTTCGAGTCCATCAATATCGTTATGTTATTGATTTTATCCAGGCAAAATCCACTGTTCGCAAAATTTCTTCACCACTTCAGCAACTTGGGAAAAACTGAGATGGCTGCAACTAGCTTCATAGCTAGTTCATCGTTTCCCATCGTTATGAATGGTTCAAGTAATGTTTTTTTTCTTCTCAACCAAACAGTTCTCCTGGAAAAACCATTGCTGAATCAACACACTCCTTGAACTCGGGCTGGAGCGCTCAAAAGTTTTTGCCTTACCTTCATGGTCTCTGGCATGGCCAGTCTTTCGTCATCGAACTGTTCGAAATAATAATCACGTCTAGTGTTTCGGTTTCCCTCCATTCGTTTTTTCCTGCTGCATCCGTCACTTTTTCACCTTAGATTCTCAGGAAGGTTTTTTTCTGGTACCTCAAGTTGAAAAGAAAAGCCAAGAACTCTTAGAAAACTCTTGGAAGCAAACCAAGCGGAGCATTAGAAGTAGTTCCATGGACTTTAATTTTTCGTTTACTTTTTTTTTCAAAGAATGTTTAAGAGCTTGTCTTTGATGAACTTATTGGATGGTCGTTTTGGGTTTGAATGCAAAAAAAAGTTAACTTTAAAAAAGAAATTTTCTTTGATACCATTCCCAAAAAAAAAATCTTTCATGAGGGTGATATTTTTTTTCTTGCCTGATCATACACTATCAAACAGCTTTAATCTTGTTTGCTTAGTGTAGATATGTGTAAATTTTTTTTAAGGTGATTTTTTTTTTCATTTTGCATGACTCGACAAGAGCTATGAAATATGTTCCTTAAACTGTTTCTTTTCGCAAACCTTGAAATATTTTGGTGAAAAATTTATATTAAAGTTTAAATAACTGCTGGAAATTTAAACTATCCAAAATGTGGACTAAGCCTTTACATTGCCCACAAACGTCAATTAAATATTAGCTAATTCTTGAAAACTCCTCTAGAATAGAAATCTTTATCAGAGAGCAGGGTTGAATGTCGGAGGTGGAAAATGAAAAGCACTCGCCGCACCGGGTCATGGGGGTCAGGGAGAAAAAATCCATACTATGCTTCGCTAGATTTTTAAAAGTTGCAGACTTAATTTGAAAAGAGAATTTAAAGAGCTCTCAATAAGCTTAAAAAAGGGAAGCTCCTGGACAAGAAAACCCAATCCGATTTTCACCCAGTAAACACTAGAGTAAATTATTCTACTACATAATGCTTTTTAAGTGAGGGTAAAAAATAAACATATTAAACCACAGCAAAAATTGACTTTTCGCTCCCATATGATTTTTCGATACCTTTTGGGTCAACAAGCATCAGTGTAAAATAAGAGATAATTTGGTTGATTTCTGAATTCGTGCAACGCGTTACAATTTTGTATGTAAATTTGTATGGGAGATGAAATTTTTGCACATAAATTCATCCAGAAAATTCAAAAAAGCTTTAAATAAAGTATGTCGTTTATCACTGGTTTTGCCTATTCTTCAGTTTTCATTTTTCTTTCACGAAAAGAAGCTAAGAAAATCATGAAAAAAGTTATAACCATTTCAAAATAAAACAAGCTGAATCCATTGAAAAGTGATTAAAATGGCAGTCTTTGGTTTCTAGAGCTTTAAAAAATTTCTTAAAATATTTTTGCAATAATTATATAAATCAACAAACTCATCGTCTAAGTAAAAAAAAATTTCATTCTACAGTGTTAGAGATTTCAAACATGCAGTCAAAAATGCTAAAATAAAACAATTCATTTTAAATAACTCTCTTTTGGTTGTTGGAATAACTTTTCTAGGGTACAAAACAGGTTTGTGGATTGGTTACATGAAATGAACTGTAAAAATCAAGGGGTATAAATCATCCAAAGTTATATTTTTCCGAACTTTCAGTACATCTCTGATGATTTTTCAATGAAAAATTTTGTTGTCTTTTATAACTTTCCATACAAAATTAAAAATTATTGCGCTAACTCAGAACATGATTAATCCTTTCAATTTTTTTTTTGTTTTTTTCAGCAATCAAAACAACCAAAAATAGTTATGGGAGATGCGAACGTTTATGAATTTAAAACTTCCATACAAAACTTGCAGTGGTATTATACATATGGAAAAATTGCAGTCAGTTTTGCAACTTTTTGTTGTATTTTATTTGCTTTTTGCCAGCATTGATTGATTCTCCAGCATATCTGATTTTATCATACATCAAGCACTTTCACGAATTATCAGCATCACATTTTGTGTTAATTCATTGATTAATTAGAACTTATCAAATCGTAAATGGACACCAAGAACTAGCATACTTACTGAAAAGTTTGATCATGTCTGAACTAATTTGAAGAAAAAATGATGCAAATTCTTTTAATAAACAGTTTTTTCACGTTTTTTTTTTGGTAAAACACATATTCATATTTACTATGGTTCATGAATTTGATAGATTTATTATTTTTATAAACTCAATATTTCGCATTCCAAAACATTCTCAAGTGTAGATGAGGAATTTTGACATTAAGATTTCAGAAAATCTTGCTTGAACATTGTTTACACATTCTTCATACTGTATCATGATTTTAAAAATACTTTGTTTTTCTAAGTACTAAGTTAACTAATGTTTAATGAATAAATCAGATATTGATTGTAGATAAAATAATGCTTTCACTAACCTGAATTTACAAGATGACATTTAACATAAATTGGGTACCGTAATCCGGGGTAATATTGATTACTTTTTCAATATTTTTCGATTGTTTTTTTCTGTTAAGGGGTATGCGGCATGTTTTTTTATATTTTCAAAACCAGTACTGGACCCCAATGAACGTAAAACATGGTTGCAGAAATTTATTAGACCACTTTAAATTTGATTAAAAAATCTATTTCGTCTCTGTTTTGAATTTGATGCTTTGGGGTTACATTGATCAGTCTCTATTTTGACGTTTTTAACGAGTTTTCTCGATCAAAAAGGATACAAAACATCTTCACAATATTTACAAATGCTAGTTTATCAGTTTTATCTTGCTTTATAACGTTTTCTTTTTGAAACAGTTATAATTGAAAAATGTACTATTATGTTGCAAACATTTAGGGGAAAAACTAAAACAATTGCTAAATAGTTTGAGCTAGAAAATACAAATTAAATTTTACCTTAACACTTTCCTCTAGGCCCCCCAACTATATCCATTTTTTCCTTAACCCGTTCGAGACCGATTGGACACCGTGTGTGCAATGGAATTTTTGAGCCTTTGTCAGGACAATCTTTCATTGTGAGTTACCTATTGCACGGAAAAATAATATTCTTATACCAATGGAATCCGCAAATGTTAGGCAAAATGTATTGGGAAATGGTTTTGATGAAAATCAAACGACGTAAAAGTTATCTAAGAGTTAAGTACTATGAGTACGAATGTCGTGAAAAGGCCTCCGTCTCGAATAGGTTAAAGCTAACCATTTGATAGGGCTCCTATCCATTTGTCCAATACGGACTTACTCTTCAAAAATGTCCTTATTTTTTAAATATCAAATTTATCACTAAAAGACTTTAAAAATAGCACTATAACTGTTCATATACAAAGAAAAAAAGTAGTTTTTTCACATTCAACAACCCGTTTGCTTTGTGGTTTCATCAAGAGAGCTGTTTGTTTGCAAGCCTTGAAAAAAATAGAAATTTTAAGATTTTGAAATTAAATTTTTACTTACAGAAAAAAAATTTCAAATACAAACAAAATTTTGTCTTTTTGATACTCAATTCATAGGCTTTCAAACGTAGATAACAGTTTTTAAAAATTTAAACTATAGACTGAGTTATCGATGATAATGTGCAAAAATTAATTGTTGGTCAAAGTTAGCCCGTTTTACGGTACATAGGTTCTGCGAAAGTTTTCTCAGACATCTATTTTCTAATTTTTTTAACTAAATAAACTTAAACGCTGTACCCAAGGCCAGATTTAAGAGGGGTTTTGGGGGCAATGGGGGCAACTGTCCCAAGGAAAAAAGTAAAACATCACTTAAATAACACCGGTTTTAGTTTTAAAAAACTAAGTAGGTATATAGAAATGAAAAAAATAGAATAAAATAATTGGACATCCGTGGAAAAAAATCCCGAATAGTTTTGCTCTTTTTAAAGTTTACGGAGTCCCTACAGTGAATATTGCAGATTTTTCCCGTATTTATGCAAGCTGTTTATATCAGGATAACATTTTTCAAAACCTGTCAATATCTAGGCACTCTTTTTTCCAATTTTACATACACAAAATCCGAAAAAAAACTAAGCAAAATCCAGCAATTTTTCGAAAAAAAATCTAGAAGAAAATGAGAAAAAAACAAGTGGATTTTTTTTGCTTTTTTTTAAAAACACTTAATGTGCGTTCAAACCTTTTCGAAATTAATAAAAAAACAACTTAGATACAGCTAGCTAAAAAAATTAGGCCCAATTTGAGTTTTTTGATGTTTTTTAATGGGAATATATAAATCAAGAAAAAAAGGAATTGTTTTTAAAATATTCTAGCTTTCAAGCAAGCTCGTAGTTTGCTTCATTTATCCACTTTACTTTGATGACCGGAGTATGCACAAGCCAACAAAATTCACATTTTGCCAATATAGAATTGAAGGCCTTATTTTAACTAATTTTAAGACGCTGATTTCAAATCTTCAATTTTAATTTATATTTTGGCAGCTCTTGTTTTCGTGCAAATTTTTGAAAAAAGGTAAACATTCAATTAAGAAATTTGTACACTTTTGCCAAAACTTTCAAAATCAGATATTCAAACATAGATAGTTATCAAATATTTCCTAGCAAATCTTTCCCAACTTGAAAATATGGTTTTTATGAAATACAAGCTGAACCGGTGTGCTTTGCAACACCTTTTAAAATTGTTTAAATTTTTATCAGTATGTTAAATTCAAATTTCATTGTTTGTTCTTTTAAATGGAAGCTGCAACTTCCACTTCGAACTGCAAAAATAAAAAGAATAATTCTGATATTCTTGTAATTTTTTTTCTGTTCGTTGTTTTTCATCATTGTTTAAATTTTCAAATTAGTACTCCGCCTTTTTTTGATTCAAAAGCACTTAAGTTATTCAAAAATATATGTTTAACTTGTATGTAGAACAGTTAAAAACTGGTTTCAAATTAACATAGAAACGTTTTTAATATCCAAATTGCATCACATTCATCAATTGGTATGATTGCTTCATTAGTTTTCGAGTTATAAGAAAATATTTAAAAAAGCCTTCCGTTTTATCTTGTCCCCCTCTAGAAAAAGGGATTGATGCCTTGATATAGTTATCCTAATTGAAAAGGTTTGGAGCATCCCTCCTTCTTTCTCATCTTCCCACTATAAGGAATTAGGGATCTCAAAAAGTCCTAGAAACATTTCTCGTATCCAATAACCCAAGTTTCTTTCAAATAAGTAAACCAAACCATAATAGAAGTATTTCTCGTACCCAAATACTCTCCCATGCCAAATTTGGTTCCAATTGCTTGATCAACTCTCGAGTTATGTAAAAATTTGTATGAGAGCCCCCCCCCCCTCCGTTTTTCATTTTCCCCATGGGAGTTTGGCGGGTCCCAAATGATCAAAGAATCCTTTCTCGTTTTCGAATATTTACCAACCCTATTCCAAATTTGGTTTATTTGCTCGATAAGTTCTCATGTCATGCATAAAAATCTATGAGAACCCCTTTTCTCATCTCTCTCTAGAAGGATCTCAAATCTACAAACAGATATTTCTTGTACCGAATAACGCTCTTTTGTTTTGTACAAATTAATATAGGGGAGAGGTGAGCTATATGCGCATATTAAGGAATGCACTCATTTTCTCTCAGATTCCAATAGATAATAGTCTGAAAACTTTATACACATGACCAGACATCTGTTTTTTATACGTTAGAGCAATTTTTCTGTTAAAATTTCTTACAGTTTTTGTGAAAATAATTTTATAATAAAAGAAGTCAAAATAGCCGATTTCCAAAACTGGCGGGCTGAATGCGCAAATTTATGTTTTTAGCTATATTTCATTACCACTTGCAATATTTTGATATTATTTAATTGAAAATGGTAGAAACCGATGTTAAGCATACGTCAAGGCAAAAATTTTGGTGAAATTTTTTACATCACTAGTTCTTTTGCATGAAACATAGTTAGGTATGTCATATAACCATATTTCATGGTAATATTTTGTTCATATCGTATTTTTATCGGATCAGTATGAAGTTCTTCTTTTTTGCTGTAAGATCGTGATTTGAGCGTAGATTCAATGTTTAAATGATAAAAAGTTAAATATTTATTAGACTTATCTATTTTTCTTGATACAGGCATTAAATCTTCCTTGATATGGGCAGTCAGAACCAGTCTCTTATCATTTACAACTTAGCCAAATGCTTCAATTTGTTAAATTTCCGATTTCCAGATAAATAAGAAGGAAAAACCATTAAAATTTTTGTTCATAGAATCTGTACGAACGATAATCAAGTGCAATTTATTTTAACAAAACTGACAAAAATCTTATTTGAATTTTAATTTTTTTTTTTCACTTTATCTATTAATTTTATTTTTTCATGCCTGTTTTAATAGCGTATTACTCTCAAACTGCACTGATTAGATATGATGAATCTCCAGCTATATCGACAATCGGCTGTATGCGCATATTACGCTAAATGCGCATTTAGGAACACTTCCCCCTAAGGGAGAAATTTTTGCAATAGAGTTGTTTGGGATGCAAGCGTTTAACAATAATTGAAGAGGTTTTTCAAACCAACAAATCATCTAACAAATCTTGTTTTAATAACAATTTAAATGAATATCACTCAGAAATGTTTCAATTAGTGTAAAGCTTAATGTTGGTTGTATGTGGGAGCCATTTTCAAAAATGGGAGAAATCTTTATCTAATAAATAAAGATGAGTTGGACTATATATGTTTGTATGCACCTTATACAAATCCACACCGCTTAACCAATCAGCCTGAAATTTAGTACAGTTATGTGTTTGGACCATGGTAAGGTTTTAGTAATAGTTTTGAGCCCCTCCCACCTAAGAAAAGGGACCCTCCCATACAACTTACGTTTTTATTCCCACGAAACCAAAGTCATGGCACCCATTTAACAACCGATTTTCGTTTCCTTTGGCGGGATTGTTTTCACTATCACCATGGGCCAGGCATTAGGAACGACCATGCAAAGTTCACGTGTACTGGAAAGCAAATCAAAGCTTGCTGAGCATAAAAAATTTGAAAGGAGAAATTTTGGCGGGTGTTTTCTACTGTTCAAATCACGTGGTACCGGTGCGAGGCATTTGATTGCAATAATGAACCTTCATTTAGGATTAAAAAAAACTACTCGCCTGTTAGAAATATATTGAGAAGAACAGTGGTTGAGGATCTACTAGAATATGCAGTGTGTAAAGTATGGATACATTAATTCATGTTCATTATGAATTGACTTCTTCAGTTGAATAACTATTTGGACTGAAAACTAATGTTCCAGCTTTTAGGAACCAACCATTTTCATATTTTCGGAACTTCTCATAGGGACACAATTAATAAAACTGAAGGTTGTGTTGTAAGTTCAAGGCTGCGATCTCAACACTTTGATTGCCGTGTAGGAATTTAGTTGACAAAAGGAATTAGACAATTAAACGTTCATTTTATGCAACCAAATCCAACGCACGATACTTTTAGTAATTTAATCTGAAGTTTTTAGTTTTGTACAATTCAATTTCATTTGTAATTTTTCAAATTTTAAGTAATTATTGATCATCGATGTGTTCAATTCTACCAACCAATTATAAGAAAACTTAAAAAGCACATTGAAAACATACAGAGGAAGTCTTTCATAAGGTTTCAGCGGAAATCTATTTTGAAATTTCTAAGTACAAAATAAAACTTAAATAGGTATTCCATTCTACGGGTAGATCTTGAAAAGAGGTCGTTAACATTTGTTTACAAGCTTAATACATTGGATTTTCACTAGATAACCCATGGAAAAGATAAAAAAAATTTATCATTTGATGAAGAACATTTATCGAAAAACCTGGCCAGATCCAGCATTTGATTTCAAAATGTTCAAACCGACATCCTATCAATATCCGGGCAAACTTGATCAAAACCACGGAATTATTCAGTGAAAACAACGAAAAATATACTTGCAAATATTTTTTTTTCAACAAACCACATCAGCAGATTTTAAATTGTATATCATGCTTCCAAAAACGAGTCATAATTATTTCAAAAACTTGCCATTTAAAACTTCTTTTTGAACGTAAAAATGAAAACATCTCAAGTTCATGTAACGTTTTGAAAATCATGTGAATAAATCCGGGCAAATCCTGGCTTTTTGCAGCAAAATCCGTGAAACCGGGCGAGACCGGACTTACCTCAAATTTTAATTCAAATATTCTAACAAATACGGAAAATCCGGGCCACCTGACAGCCTTAGATTGAAATGTTTTTCGTGATAGAATGGGTAAGCACTTTCAAATTTTTATTAGCAAAGGTTAAAACTATTAGTTGTTTAATAATATGAAAACGATAAACATAGCTAATAATCCCAATTAAAACTTTAAGAAGACTTACAAAACTTACAAAGCTTACATGGCCAAACATGGTCCAATTTGTTATGATGATGAACAAAATGCTTTCAAAATTTCAAAAAGTCAAACTTCTCATTTCGATTTAAATTTTATGTGAACCCGAGCAAGGCCGGGTAAAATCAGCTAGTTATAATAATACAATGAAAACTATTTCATTGATTGAAAAAAAATAACCATGTTTAAAAGTAGAACGAAATTTCAATACAGTAGTTTTTCCACTTAGTCAAAAAATGCAACCAATTTTGTAAAAATACTGCTCATTTGTTTGGGTTGAATACATGTGATTGAATAATATGAGAGCTCTCATTAATTAAAAAGGGAAGAATTTCATTTAATTTCAGAAAAAAAACTTGTTTTCAAAATCAATCAATCATCTCATGAAAACAAAACGCTAATGTTTATAAAACTTTATTAAAAATATTTCGAAAAGTGTTCGAGTTTATCAGATTTTTATTTCTTTTGGTTTGGAGCCCCCAAATTTGATCAAATTCGTTTGAAAACCGTTCGAGATCCGTAACATTTACAATTAAATTATACAGGGCCCCTCTCTCCTCACCAACATAAGGGATTTAATAATGCGATAACTAATCCAAGTATAATGTTAATAGTCAACCTACATAATGATTGTGGTAAACTATGTTCGTGTTAAAAACGTCAAGAAAATCACTTGTAAATCAATCAAATTGTGTCATATATTATGTTAGACTGACAGAAAAACATTAATTTTTTTAGATGTCATATTTCAAGAAAAACGGTTTTCTGCATAGTTGTGTTTTTTTATACTAAAAAGTTTCGTTCGAGTTTACACAATTTAAAAAAAAAATATTTGAAAGGCGTTGTAAAGCACACCGGTTCAGCTAGTAGATAAATAAGTAGAATCGGTAAAATATAAGTTGATGTTTATTTTTTTTTTGGCGACACTTCGAAAAGAAGGGCATTACTAGAGCATGATAAAAATCGATGTAAGAAGTATGCTGGTTCAAGCTTCCAATACTTGTACCAATGTGAAACAAATTTATTTTGAACAATTTCTTGAGACAATTTTTATGAAAATGCGTATCATGTGAGTGATAAGGGCATCCTAAATTTAAAAAAAAAGATGTTCGGTGTTCGCAAGTACCAACTACTATGACCTAAACCGTTTTAAAATAAATTGAAGCATAAATATATCTTACGACATTTTGAAAATAAGGGTTTGGCTAGTGGTTAATTGAAAATTGATATTTGGATCGCGGTCTAACAAGATACTTGTATCATCACTTACATATATAATACTAGATGATTTGTTATACTTTTTTGTAACATCTTGAATAAAAAAAAACATGGATAATAGATTATGTGAATCTATGTAAGGAGCCAATCAAAATACAGTTATAAATGAAGTATGGCTTGTACTATAGGTTACTGCCAACATCGATTTTCATCGCCCTTTAACTAAAGGAGTTGCAAAGATAATTAAAAATCAATCTATCAATTTTCTAACTAAAACTGCACGCCACATGATCTTCAGTAAGACGATAGATCATAAATTTATGAGTATGATTCTGGAATTTAGAGCCATCAAATAATACAAAATTATTCAGATGCAAACCAACAAAAATAAACAAATTGAAGAAAAGACACTTTAAACTCGACACAAAGTAACTGTTCCAGGATATTTTTAAAAAGAAAGTTGAATGCCTGGTGTACCTTTAACAGCTCAGCTCACTTCATAGGGGAAGAGGGGGCATAACGCCCACGTTAAGAAAAAAGCCTTGTTTTAGAGTACATTTGAAAAGATATACTTTAATTTTCGATTGTGTTTGGAAGTTTGGTTTATTTTTCGTCTAAATCTGATAGTTAGAATAACTGGAAGGTCAAAAAGGCCACAAATTTAATGAAGTTTGAAGAGTAGGTTGAACATTGGATTTCAGATTCAGTAGGGGCATAATGCGCATATGTGTGTACCCAATCGCGCCGTTTAACATTAAATAAGTGTTTATTGATTCAAGTGCCTCCGAAAGTGTTTGCCAGGTAAAAAAACTTCTATTCTACTTCACAGATGGAAAAAATGTATTGCTACGCGCAGTGCTGCCAGATATACTGAAATTCTTGTGAATAGTTAATTAAATATATATTAAATTTAGGAATTTTAAATATATTCGTTTATTTTCAAGTTATGTTTTCCATTACAACATATAAATATCTTTAAAATTGTTATGATGAAACTGCATATACATTTAAACAAGTATGAAACATGCTTAGAGATAAACGGGCATGGCGCATTTTGCCCTACCTAGACATGTTGATTAAAAATCGTTCAAAATAACAGAAAAAATAATTAAATTAGGAAATTTTTCGTTTTGTGATGCTTTTCAAGACCAATGTTCATCATTGTAACAGATGTCAGGTAATTTTTTTGACGATAGATGCCGTAATTCCTTACGAAAGTCAAGGCACAAATTGCAAGAAATATGGCTTGAAAAATATTTTTGGATTTTTGCAGGAATTTATTGCAAATTTTATGCTAATTTTTTGTTTAAAAGGTTTCTACTGTTAATTAGAAGGGCATAACGTACAGAATTCTTTAAAAAAGTGTATATCTAGCTAGATATTGCAGTTGGGCGTTTTGCCCACACTGGGCATTATACCCCCAGTTCCCCTACGTCAAGCAAAACCAAAGCAATCTTTTATCAATAAATACCTACCTCGAAGAAATCGAATTTATTTACCAAGTCTTTTGCACTCTCCTCGAGTTTACTTTAAAAATAAAATAAAAAGAGGAGCCATGCCTGCCATGCCTTCTCGTTTTCAGGGTAGTAAACGAATGTCGATATACCAGCATATTTACTCACTAGCGAGCCCGGTCCATCAACTTGGCAACTTTCCCACCAATTGGCCACTCGGATGCAACAGTCTTCTTGTTGGGAGAAGTATCGTGGGCAAACACTAGTGGGACTTGTTTAAGTGTTAGCCAATAAAAGGAAAACCTTGTTAGAAATTGCTTGATAATACGTTTTTATAGAACGTATTTTAGGTAAAAATGTACATATCTATTTCCGATGGACAGTGTCTAAATACTTTCTCATTGGTTGAATATTTAAGAACTACGTTGATGGTTGGTGTCAAACAAATATTTAACTTACTGTTGCATGTCCACGAGTTATTATATCTTTCTGACTGGTGTGTGTCAGTAGTTTTCAACCAATCCCTCCAATGTTCATGCCATGTTTGTCACAATTTACAACCGGCAATTGGATTCACGCAATCAACACGCCCCCATATCGACTAAAAACGACGACAGAGCTAGAAGTGACGATGAAGAATGGACTGCTATCGATTGGCTTGTCCGATGCGGAAATCTTGGCCTGTCATTTCGGTGCGCCCCAAATGATGATGCTGATGATGGTGGTGTTCCTGTCAGACTGAGCAACAGGAACTCAGGAATGATCGATATACTTTTCCATCGGATCCAATTGGGGGTGCTGAAATTTTCCTCCAGGTACCTGTTGTTCTCTCTTGCTTGAAGTTTGATTTTTTGTTTGTTTACTTTCTGGCCATTTCCACCTTCCGTTTTGGCTGCGGGTTCATGTTGACATTGGCTATTTTCCACTTCACAGCATGAATGCTGTGTACATTATCGGGCAATCAATCTCACCTTTCAAGGATTCCATTGGAAGTGAGTTGAATTGAATTTTCTATTTGCTTTTTTAGCTATTTGCTTATTTTGGCATCAGTTTATCTCCTATGTTGTATTTATAGATAATAGAGACGTATATTATTTTGAATGAAACATAGGAAACTTAATCAGATTTTTCCGAAAATAATGTTTTAAATACCATAAAAAATTTAAATATTTCATTCAATATAATCACTAAGTCAAAAAAGAAGTTTCAACAATCTCAGCATGGCATTCACGAACAGTTCACGTGAATATATATGTACGTCTAGTCAACCCTCTTCAAGTTCATGAAATTCATCCCCCCTTTCTCCCGAGTTTTTTCGTTAGCACCCAGGAAAGATTCAAACAAACTCTCCCACCACCCCCTTAAAAACCGAACCCAACATATAGTCAACAACCCAAAGTGGCAGCCAGACAGTGCAGGAGATTGGAAAATCGTCACATGACGCATGTGATAAATCACTATGTCTTGTTGACGGGGGCCATAAATTCGCTTTCCACCCCCCTGTCCAAGTGTTTTTTTTTTCACGTTTGGCTCGAAGTGCGTGTACAGTGCACAGTACACGTTGGGTGTTTTGGTTTTTCCGAGTGAAAAAAAAACCTGAAAATTAACCGAAACTGAGAGCCATGATACTGTCGCAAGGTAACAAAAGATTGAGCATTTAAATCTATCTTTTTGATGGTTGGAATTTTGATTCAATTTAGTTTAAAAAAATTCTTTTGAAAGAATCTCTATAAGGAAATACCTTAGTTGGTATCTTAGAATAAAATCACCTCGTTCGCGTTTTTTTTTTCATTCAAATCACAAATCACACATAGGATCTCAGTGAAAGTTCATGTTTCTTTGACGAGATCTTCTTTCCTCAACTCTAAGCGCACATCTTTTGAAGTAATGATGGCTAGCATCTTGCAAATGCGAAAACCATAAGACCACAGAAAGTGTACTATGTATGCCATGATCGGAATTCGATCTCATGAACTTTGCGTAGATGACTTGAATTCCAATCACTACGCCAATGTCGCTGGCAATTAACAAAACATTTGAGAGAGTATTCCTCCATTGGCCACTGATTTTCAAAAGAGGCCCTTGGAGCCAAAGGGGTATAAGTCAATAAAGCCAATTTCGAGAAAACAAGATTATAAGTTGTTAGGTTTCGCAATTTCCATAATTTTTCGAAATTTTGAATTTTTTTTATAATTAAAACATTGTTAATAAACATTTTAAAATATAAAATACCAAGCAAAAAAGTTTGAAATATGAAAAATCGTTTTTTATGATTAACTGAAAATTTACCATTTTTGCATTTTTAGCCCTTTGGCTTTGTGGGCCTCAAATGTATAAGTACCTCGTCTTATTTTTTATCTAACCTAAATCAACATTCCTGGTTTTGGTGTGTTTTTGGGAACAAAGGTGGCCCAAAGATTCCATTTGTTTGGTATTCGGATTCAAACTATGTCTTTAAATTTAAGAACATTTATATGTCGGAAAACAGAAAAATAATGTGAAGATGGTACACTAGTTCTATTTTTGAAAAAAATTAGAATTTTCGGACATGTTTTCCTTGATAAAATTCTCAGATCTTGTAAGTGATAATAAATAAAGCTTTTATAATTTAATTACAAACCCTTTTCGTTTTTTGGCAACATTCAATTTTGGCAACATCCGATTTTGGCCAAGATCGAACGTTTTTTGGAACGACATAACCAAAAAGTTTTCACTATAACGTGACCAATATAATTTAGACACACACCATAAATCAGTTTTAACGGTCTTGAATCTTGATTACAACAATAACAAAAAAACAATTAAAAAAATATATAAAGCAGTAAAAAATGACGGAAAACAAAAAAAAAATATGACGAAAACAATAAAACATATAAAAACAAATTAGTAGAAGTGACCAAAAAGAAGCAAAATGACAAAAACATTAAATATATTAAAAATAACAAACATTCTTAACACATCAAAAATGTTCTTCATTTGTCTAAAACATGATAAAAACAACAATAAATGATTGAAAATTATCAAAAAATGATGAAAAATTGAGTACATAATAGAAATAACGGTTAATTTTTTTTAAATAAGTAAGAAAAAAGTTGATGAGAACATCGTTTGATTTTGGTATGGTTCGATTTTGGCAACACAAAACTCTCGAGCGTGTTGCCAAAAACGAAAGGAAAATGTACATTCTTTTTATAAAATGAGTGTTAATCTAAAAATTGGTTGAGGTTTATTTTGATTCACATTTTTGAGTGTTTGAAAAAAATGTCTTAAATCAAAAGCAAAATGTTATGTATGTAACTTATCAGATAAAAAAATATATAGCTCTTACTAGTTGTCATATAATTTTTCAAGCTTAACTGAATTTAAACGTAAAATAACCAATTTTTGGCTGAGAATAATTTTGAATCGTGAAGTGGATGAGCTATCCAAGAGCCAAGTAAACAGCAGATATCAATTTTATCATCTATCAATCAATTCTTGAATAACTAGAAAGTACAATTTTTTGGGGATTAAAATTCGTCAGCTGGTATTTCAAGTATGGTTGAAAACGACTGCCAAGCAAAAAGTTTAGAAAAATTACATGGTTTTTATTTGGTGATTCAAGAACCGATAAATAGATGGAAAATATTGAAAGCTAGAATTTATTTGGCTTATAGTTTGCTCAAACTCATCCACATTTCTATTTTAGGTAAACTTTAGTAAAGCTTTGGTAAAAGTGACAGATTCACAGATTAAAATTTGAAAAATCTATAAATATATTCATGAATCTTAACTTTTGATTCTGCCATGATTTACTTTATAACGAGCACACCTCTTTAGTTGATTATTGATTGGAATGAGAAGCATTTAAAAATTTCATTAATCGAATAAACGATTTTAGATAGAAATAGAAATCATAACCTTTTGTTTAAAATTTATGAACCAAATGTAGGAGAAACATATTTACTTTTTTAAGGTCTGAAAATTGGTTGACTATTTTTAAAGCTTACATTTGGCGGTTGAGTCACCATAATCTTAGACTTGAATCATTTTTTGTAGCACTATTGGGCACAAGTGTCATTTGTGACAAATTAATGATGCTATTTGCATTTTTTTTATTTGTCCAAAACAAATTGAGCATTGTTTTAGCCACATTCGCTTGGATTAGATAAATGATTTTGGGGCTATCCAAACAAGTTATGAGGGGTTGAATTTTACTTAAAAACGATATCGTATCAACTACAGAAAACAACTAAATTGAAATTTTACTGCAATTTTCAAGTTTTAAGAAACAACAACAGAAGATTGATGTTAAATTCTTATTATTACAAATTGAAGCGTGATTTATTAGAGTTTAGAAGTAGATTATTATTTTTAGATGTATCAACTCTTCATTAAACTAAAAATCAGAAAATTCAGCACTGGTTTAAAAAATCGAAGCTGTATCATCTGAAGTTGAAAATAAGCACTAAATTAAATTATATTTTTACATGAATTTGTCAAAACCACATGGATAAATAAGAATTTTTTCAATTCAAAGCAATATTTTACTATACCAGAATTTAGAAAATAACAAAATTGAATGAAAAGCCTTACATAGTTTTTGGGGGACCCAAGGCAATTTTTTACGACCAACGAAACTTTTTTTTAAATTAATTTCTTTTTGACATTTTTTTTAAATTTCTTTTTTGACATTTTTCCTGGATAGATTGTTAGTTAAAATAAAATATTAAGAGTCCTTACGAAACCTTAAAAATATATGTCCGCAACTTGAACAAATATGCATTTGACTTATTTTTGTTGAGGACTCGACATGAGCTCTCAACGAATATAATATCTGTGATTTGACAGAAAAAGTCTGTTACGACTATTTTTAGAATTTTCATAGAGAAGTCATGCTTTGTTTCTTAATTAAGTCACTTTACTTTGAAATAAGCAATCCACATAATTAAAGTTAGGTTAGCTTTAGAAATCCTTTTCCAGTAGTTACATAATTAAATAAAGAAAATCCATGAAATCTATAAAACGAAATATTTAAAAAAAATCTGTAAAATTGCTAGTTTTAAGAAATCTAAAAAAAAAATATTTTGCAAAGTTATGTTTTTTTCTGTAATTTAAACAACCAAACTCAACAGCTAAATGCAATGAATACAAACAAAACTTCAAATAAAAAAACAAATTTACCACCGTTTGTTAGAAAAGAAATTACTTTTTTAATAAAATTAAACGGAAGCAAAAAGGGGCTTTTAAAAAAGGGAAAAATAGATAAACTTTCGTATTAATGTAAAATCTTCCAAAAACAAAAAAGTAACTACACAAAGTTACGATCGTTATCTAGTCAGCCACTCAGGTTATTGATACTGATATTGCTAAGGAAAATAACAAGCAAGTTCACTTGGGATTCAAGAAATCATTATTGGAACTTTCACGAAATTCGCCTTAAATCCGTCAATTTCGGGATTTTTTTTTTTGTAATTTCGACAACTGTTTCTCAACGTCTAATCTCAAACGGGGTTTTTAGAAAAAAAACAGAGTTTTCATCATTTAAAGCGAAAAAAATCTGGTCTTCGAGAAAAATTTCAATTATGGAAATATTTGAAAATTTTGATTAAGAGTCAAATCTAGCGCTTAAAAGAGAGTGATTTCCCCCTTTGAAATGATTTTTTTTTTTCAAGAAAACCTTTCAACTTTGTTATAAACAATACAAAGACCTCGAAAAAATTTTATTTTTGAATAAAAGCAAACCGAAGCAAATGATGTTTCTTTGGCAAAATAAATTTTCGCAAAAAAAAGCTTGAATCAATCAATCAGTTTTATAAAATTGAACCAAGGCTTAGTTATGTACTTGATTAATTTTGGCTGCTTTTTTCCGATTTGTGTTTAAGAAAATGTGTTGAATGTCCCTTTAAATATTTCAGAAAAAAATGTATGTTTACTTTCTTTTTCCAGTTTTTATTTCTCAAAATTTCGTTAAGAATGACATTGAATTTGAATATTTTTTTAACACTACTCATGACGATTTTTCAATTTTCGATAAGAGATATTTTGAATGCGACCCACCTCAAAGACAAAATTTTGTTTGTATTTCGTAGCTCAAACTATTAAGCAATTATTTTAATTTTTGCCCCTAAATGTATGCACCATAATAGTTCTTTTTTGATTATAAATGTTTAAAAGCAAGGTAAAATTTATAAACAAGCATTTGTTAATATTATAAATGTTATTTTTTTATCCTTTATGATCAAGAAAACTCGTTAAAATCGTCATCAACTTGTTTCTGGAAAACATTTTGGGCATTACTAGTATATGCTAGTGTTGGTATTGGTATTGATTTTATTTCATGAATTCAAAACAAATCTTGTTAACATCACCCTCGCTCGAAACTAGCTAGCGGACTGTAAAACTAACTTTCAATGTTCAATCAGCACCACTATACTGCAGAGTGCAGATCACTTATGCTACCTTTCCCACCGTGGGGGAGCAATTTAGTTTCACCCGGTGAAGAACATTCGGATAGGTTCTAGGCGTGACCCGTTTGGTTTGTTTTTTGATAGAGACTTATACTTTACCAAAGTGTATTATATTATATTATTTTCATTAGTTCCGGCTTGATGTTGTTATCTTTTTGATTCATTTTCGAAAAAAGCAGCCAGATACGAACCAAAGCGAACAGCACCATGAATTAATTACTTGGGCGCACTTTGTGTACACCTTAGGAGGACTCTTTAGGTGACGCTCTTATAGAGTGCTCATTTCAATTTTGAGTGTTATGTGAGTGACGAAAAACGCTCTCTGTGTGTATAGTCACTCCGCTCCAATCGACCACTCTTGCTCCGCTCACAACAAAATTTAAAGAGCGGAGCTGATTGTTACACCGCTCTTGTTGGGCTCTGAAAAGAGTCCGAAGCCTGGTTTTAGCTCAAGTGTAAACATCAAACACAAGTGAATCGGATAATTTTTCAATTACAGGCCACCAATTGAATCGTTTTGTATTATAAAATAGCTTACTTCTATAATAGTGATTCAAACAGATTTTTTCAATAGTTTAGGTCTTCAAAAATAAAATGAAGATAAAAGTTGAAAGTTTTTCTCTTAAAGTGGAGTTTACTGGTTAAGGGTTGTAATGCTTCATTCCTATTTCATTCTGAGTTTTTCAACCGCTATGATAACTGAGGAAGCGAATCGTTACTTTGAAATAAACTAAGATTAACAAAGAGAACTCTTTTAATTATTCGCTAGATTAAAGCTGTTCATTCTATTTTCGCCAAATTTCTCAAGAATGCTTTAAAAAAATCTCTTTCAAAAAACCTTTTGCCTATTTATTCCATTCCACTGACCTTGTCTAACTTTTAAAAGGCCGAAAGGCTATCACTCAAAAGAAAGTTCTAAATATTTACCATTAAAACTTTTAATTAAGTATATGCTGCTGCTGCTTCTTTCAAACAGTTTGTCATGATAGCTTTTCGGGCCCCAGGAAGAGAAAAACTTCCGAAAACGTCGAAAAAACGAAATCGCTTAACAGTCGCGCCGCCACACCGGGAAAAAAAGTGAAGAAACCAAACGACTTCAATCTTTTCGGGTCTTTTTCCTTCGGTATTATTCCTTGTAGATTATTCTTGGCTGAGAAAACTCTAGGTTTCAATAGTTTGCTTTCGGAAAGTCTCCACTCGAAAGTACTATTTGTGTAGTAGAGGAATGAAAAGAAAAAAAGGAACTCAAACTCACAAGGCATCCCTAAGGAAGCCTTCCCGCGCGCAATACAAGCAGACGAGCCAGTTAAACAAACTATAAACTCTCTTCCGGTTGGATTGCTTCCTACACGTAAAAGCGCAGGGAAACTTTCCTCCATTTCCTTCCTTTTCCCTCGCGAACTCCGTTTCCGAGATGCATTCAACGAAATTAATAAGAAAAAATACCCCCAAAGGAGGTGGGAGGAATCCAGAAGAAATCCTTTCACTTTTCTTCCCGGACTTTTCTCGTTAACTGTTTGGCTGCCCGAAAGACGGGTTCTCCAATTTCCACTTAAGGAGGATGAAAGCGTGGTCAAGAGATTCGAAATGATGGCCAGGGATGTACAACCGGATGAAGTCTTTTTTTTTCGTTCATTTTTAGTTTTCCTTTTGCTACGGGAAATGGATAAATAATATCGCAGGGATCCGAACAAATTCTTCAGCTGGAATGTATAGTTTGTTGAAGTGAAAATTTTCGTTCCCTTTTGCCCTTCATTTGCAAAAGAAATTCGCCAGGGTAGAATATGGGTTTCAATTTTAGAAAAAAAAAATCCAGAGCTGTTATTTGAAAGTTGAGTTTTGTGTTTCGTTTTAAATTGTAAGAGCTCTCCGAGAAAGTTTTCCCTTTTGTATTGAATATCCCAAACGAAATGAAAGAGGTTATTATAGCTTCAATAATGTTGCTCTACTATTCACTGGCAATCTGGGCTTCAGGATTCTAATATTAAAATAATTTTAACATCAACAACAAATTCATTCGATCATAACAAGAACTCAAGCATGATACAAGTTGAAAATAAATCGCAGAGTAATATGTGTTCCCTACTACGTTCAAACGATGACCAACACATAACTAAACCTCGAAATTGACCCGATTCAAAAATATTGAGGCATCAAAAGTATTCTTAATAAGATAAGTTCTAAGGGTTCTAAAGAAGAGAGTTGTCAAAGATTTATTTTTCCTAAACTCGCCGTTTCGAATTAGAATTGCTTTTTTGCTATTTTCAACCAAAGATTCCCCTTTTCTAATAGATGTATCTACACACGTTTCTCTCTTCTCTGAAAATGGCCATGGCTTCTCGCCTGGTTGCAAGTCCGTAATTGTACTAATTGATTTAAACAGTGCAATGGAATTATAAGTTGTGGCTGCTGTTTCAATCTTCATAAGGATGGGGTAAGAGTTGAAGCAAAAAGGAAGATGCATTTTGGACCATTTACTATCGAGGTAATAAATAAAAGCATTCCCATGTTTTATTTCAATTAGAAGGATGGGCTTAGAAGAGGTTTGAATTTTGTATGAGCCCTTCTGAGATTTCTACCAACAGTAACACAATATATAACGGAGAGTCGCTACCTACATTGGCGTTACTTCTAAATGATTCAGAAACCAAAAAGTAAACACTTTATACATTTTAAATAACACTTATTTCAACTGTCAGTGTTGTCTGCCTCTTTAGATATTTTATTGATTAATCACACCCTGAACCTTAAATCCCTTATTTCACAACCGATTGCAGCTAACAAATATCAACCAACCAATGGGATAGACGACACAAAATCAATAGATGTTATCCTAATATAATCTGGCCGACAAAAAGATAGGCATTGGAAAGTCCCGAGTTCCAAGAACCTCAATAATGTTGCTCCTCATCGACGCAGGACGACGTATTTCTGCCTCGTTTCGTAGTTCCAAAAGCCACAACAGGATATATGAAAGTGCAAAATTCGAACCTTTGGTAGCTCGAAAAACCGGATTAGGCAACCTCGCGGGGGCTTTCCGATGCTCCCCGAGGCTAAAACAAGAGCACTTATCCGGAAAATTATCAAATATTGCTCTCGGCTACTCAGTCCAGTTTGATGAACAGTGGGTTAATCTCTGATGACCTAAATGTTTGATATAAATTTAAGCACAATATGGAAGAATTTCAAAGTTTATCGACCACCTTGAAATTTTGAAAAAAGTATCAGACGTTAGTGTCAGAAGTAAATTTTGTCCAGTAACTCTTCCTGACACACTGTTATTTCTCCCCCACGCATCAGATCGATGATCTACATACCGGAAATACCTTTCGGACTACAGCAACCCCAACACCAACTGTTTAACGGTTGTCGGAAATCCCTGTGCACTCCTGGAAATGCCATTATTAACGCAGATGCCTGGCACAAAGTGCATCCCGTCGATTCCATTTTATGTGGTGGATCTAATGTGGATATCTAATCTAACATCGTAGATTATTGTCTATACCTAAAATCGGTAGGACATTCACAAAGAGACTCCGGGAACAAGCACGTCGGGAAGTGTTGAATAAAAAAAAAAAGGTTGAATTTGGGTGGTTCTGGTATTTAAAACGGCTTCTTTGATCGCACCAAAATTGTGCAATATAATTGCAACTATTTCGTTGCTGGAATGTTTTGTCTGGAACAATTATTTGAAACGTTTTTGTTTATTTTTTTTTCGGCATATCGGTGAAATTTTTATTCTTGGAGAAAGAATATCAGAATTGAAAATTGATAAAGATTGTTAGAAAAGTTAAGATTAACTTTTCTATCCACCCTAAGCAATTTTCAAATCTGATATTTTTTTTTTAAGAATATACATTTCTCCAATATGCCGATAACCAATATACAAAATCATTTAAACGGTGGTTAACTTATCTTAAAAATGATTATTCGAAACTTTAAGAGCTGTGGTATTCAACTTTTTTTCTCTCATCGTCCCCTTTTACTGAATTTCAATGCTCTCCGCCCTCCTAAGCAAATTTTATGAAAATTTATCCGTTACATCGCCCTAACCCAATATCTCTCTACGAAAGAAACTTTAACTCAAATGTCAAATCCGTATTGTTGGACGGGTGTAAAACTTGGTGCACATATGCGTTATCTACGCGAATACTTTAAGAATATGTAAATGGCTCATTTTTTGGTACTCAAAATTAGGTTTGACCGATGTTCAAAAGATAATTCGATTCTATGAACTTTAAATTGAGTTCCATTTTTTATCCTTGCGATGGTTTCATACGGAGTTCGAACTGCGAGCTCAAAACAAATCCCATTTGTGCCATTTTTGCCGGACGGCATTTTGGGTAGCTACGAATAAAGGCATAAAACAGTTCATATTGGAATTCGGTTGTAGAGCTTAATCTTGAGTATGTCAGTCAGGACTTAGTTTTGCGATTGCCCAGTTGAACTCAAAGTTGAGGACTGCCACGGAAGTGCTGTTTTGAACCAAAACACATGAACTTTGAGTTTGAAAAAAGGAGCGTGTAAGAACAAGATTTGCAGAGAATGCGAACTGTCGGCGAAGTGAAGGTCTTATGCACCGGAGAATCGGCGCGGGAACATTAAGTGATTGAGTAAGTAAGTAAGTAAGTAAGTAAGTAAGTAAGTAAGTGAGTAAGTAAGTAAGTAAGTAAGTAAGTAAGTAAGTAAGAAGTAAGTAAGTAAGTAAGTAAGTAAGTAAGTAAGTAAGTAAGTAAGTAAGTAAGTAAGTAAGTAAGTAAGTAAGTAAGTAAGTAAGTAAGTAAGTAAGTAAGTAAGTAAGTAAGTAAGTAAGTAAGTAAGTAAGTAAGTAAGTAAGTAAGTAAGTAAGTAAGTAAGTAAGTAAGTAAGTAAGTAAGTAAGTAAGTAAGTAAGTAAGTAAGTAAGTAAGTAAGTAAGTAAGTAAGTAAGTAAGTAAGTAAGTAAGTAAGTAAGTAAGTAAGTAAGTAAGTAAGTAAGTAAGTAAGTAAGTAAGTAAGTAAGTAAGTAAGTAAGTAAGTAAGTAAGTAAGTAAGTAAGTAAGTAAGTAAGTAAGTAAGTAAGTAAATAAGTAAGTAAGTAAGTAAGTAAGTAAGTAAGTAAGTAAGTAAGTATGTAAGTAAGAAAATAAGTGAGTAAGTTAGTAAGTAAGTAAGTAATAAGTAAGTAAGTAAGTAAGTAAGTAAGTAAGTAAGTAAGTAAGTAAGTAAGTAAGTAAGTAAGTAAGTAAGTAAGTAAGTAAGTAAGTAAGTAAGTAAGTAAGTAAGTAAGTAAGTAAGTAAGTAAGTAAGTAAGTAAGTAAGTAAGTAAGTAAGTAAGTAAGTAAGTAAGTAAGTAAGTAAGTAAGTAAGTAAGTAAGTAAGTAAGTAAGTAAGTAAGTAAGTAAGTAAGTAAGTAAGTAAGTAAGTAAGTAAGTAAGTAAGTAAGAAAATAAGTAAGTAAGTAAATAAATAAGTAAAAAAGTAAGTAAGTAAGCAAGTAAGTAAGTAAGTAAGCCATTACCCGTTGAATAGTTCGGAGAAAATAATTCTAAAGACGAAAATTTTTTTGTGTTCAACAAGGCTTAACATTCACTAAGTTCAGAAAAAAAAATTAAGTAATTTGGGCTGAACACCAATTCCCCAAAAACCTTTGTCCAGAATTAAAAACCCCAAGAACTTCAATCAGCAGAAAGCCACTTTCCCAGAATTTTTTTTCTCCAGAATAAAACATGTCCCAGAAAAATTTTCGCCGTTATGAACCATTAACCAGAAATTTTTTCAACAGAATTAACCATTTCTCAGAAGTTTAGAAATGACTTAGTTCGTGATATATAAATAGTGTTTCCATTTCCAGGACTTTTTTTCGAGGATTCCTGGGAATTTTCGGGAGTTTCATGTATGGAATACCCGGGAAAAGGCACTCTAGTCGTAACGCAATTATTTCAACAAAGCATAGTTTCAATTCTGTTGAAATTCCACGAAAAATAGAAGCCATCTTACCAGTTTTAAGAAAACTTGTTCACTTAAACTGCACTGAAACAATAAAATAAACAAAAATATTTTTCATTTTTCTCATACTTGCAGATGACAGAGAGGCATCGAGAGAATCAAGCTTAAATCACTAATCAACTTTTAACTGTGATTTCAATTTTGGGTTGTTTCAAAACTAAACCAAGCAAAAATTAATAAAACTCTAAGCACAATCAAAGCCCTCTAAATTTGAAAATTGGGCTGACCGCCCCCTTGGAGGTTCACAAATCCTCACTGTGGGCTGTTGGGACCACTTTGAAAACCACTATTTTAAAGCGAGTTCCAAGTTTTGCCCTAAAATATTTTTCTCCCATTAACTCTGATTTAAATTTCAGTATGTATTTAGTGTCATCGATGGCAAAACGTCTGGACACTCGATTTCGTTTGTTAGATAATTTTTCCAACAGTACGCAATATCGATTTCAGAGTGCGCTTCGATCGATTTGAAGAAATGATATTCCAGTTGGAAAGTGCCACCCAACTTAAAAAAAAAAAAGAAATTTCAACTATAAAATCTGTTTAGCCTGTTGTGTATGTTTCCTATAAAACTTTTTTTTGTCAAATTTTGCTGGTTCGCCACCTACCGTCGGCATTGCGAACTTGCAAAATTTTACAAAAAGAATTAGCCTAAAAATGGTCGAATTTTTGTTCCAACTGTGCTCCAAGTGTGCTCAATGCTTTTTCTGTCAAAAATGTTTTCAAAGAAAAGGCATAAAGGTGATGCATACATTTAGGCGTGAACATAATGCAAAAAAAAACTACAAGATCAGAGGTAAGCAAAACGTGGCCCGCAAGCTGCATGCAGCCCTCGACACAGGTCTGTGCGGCATGTGAAGTTTTTTTTTCAAATTTTATTTTTTTCAACTTTTTCCTACCATAGATTGTTACCGAAAATATTTGACCTCTACTTGCATTTACTCTGAAATTGTTTGGATTGGTAGCATTTTTTCTAGCAATTTAAACATTTCATGTGGCATAAGTACCAAAATATTTCTAAAAACATATATTGGTGTTAAAAGCAACTAAATAATCTAAAGCCAACGAACGACAGCAGACGATTCTAGGTATAATGGAAAATTGATTACCTCATTGAATTCTTCAAAGATAAAGTCAAATAACAAATTTGTTAAACAGGTTTGGTTTTAGATTTTTTTTTCTATTATTCTATGAAATTGTGCAAGAAAAGCAAATTTCATGGGCTCTCATTACTGTCATTAACAATATGTGTACCTAAGATTTTTTTTTGACTCAATAAATCAGTTTCAGTTTCTGTGATACTTTTTCTATCAATTTTTTCCCAGTCATAAAAAACATCGACAAATTGAGCAATAAAATTTTCAAAATAACAATTACCAATGTCATAAAATTTTCAATTATCAGCGTTTAATTTGATCAAACTTTGAGGAATCGAGAATGTAAACAGTAATCTATAAGATATTTAGAATATGTTAAAGAATCTGTGAAATCTGTGATTTTTTCTGTGACTTCTGCCCAACATATCAAAGATCTTTTACGGCGTTTCAAGCCAAAAAACTTTGTTTTTCATTACCTGTAATAAAAATATCAGGGCTTCTGAGGAAAATTTAAAGTTTGGAAAAATTCTTGAAAAAATATGCTCAGACAACAGAACTTCTATTAATGAACTTTAATAACGATTTAGTGTCCAATGCTGTAAAGGCAGACATTTCCCGATTTAAAATATCATATTTTAGATATAGCTGTTAGTAGAACTCCAGGAAGCTTTGTAATAGGAGCTTTAAATAATTGTTCTTCACCGGTTTAGACAAAACAGAATTTTTCTCAAAAAACGAGTCAAATATAATTATGAACAGAGGACAAACCCTGAAAAATTTTCCTTTACGAGAAAAAGAGGGACAATTGATGTTTATGATTGGAGAATCGAATGTTGGCAAAATAGTTAAAAATAATTGAATCAATTAAATAATTAAAAAAAAAACCACTAATTATGAAATATTTAACCATGCCAATTCTGGCGTAAATTACCAATCTTGCATTGAAGAACTATATTAAACTTTAAAGACTTAATCAAAAAATATATAAATTTGTTAAATATTTCTCTTTTAATTTGTTTCGTTTAAATGTTTCTACAAGGACTTTTGTCGAAGTAATCATCGAAGTCGAAGTAAAATCTGCTTATATATAAATGTTCAGTACGGCCCGCCGGAAAGATTTAAAATTGAAATTGGCCCAATGGTTGAAAAAGTTGCCCATTGCAGTACTAGCTGAAATCATAAAAAAATTTGTTTGGATGGATAAATTTTGAAATTTACATACGTGTTATGCAAAAAAAATCATATTCAAGCTATTAGAAACGATATTTGAAAGGCGAATCCTCAGTTTGAGTCTTGATGCATTCTAGCCAAGACCGGTAACTTAATTATAAAAATATTTATTTAAATAAAACTGCTGACTGTCTATAGAATACTTCCACACAAACAGCGTAAGTATAGGATAATAAAAGCAATATATTGTTTGTTGGTGATATCATTAAGCCAATCCATCATACTTAAGGTTGACAGAATTTTTTCCACTCCCATCCGGGCCTAGCAATTCCGGACATTTTTTCAAAAAAACCTGGCTAAATCCGGGTATGGATTTTTATTTTTCAAATCCAAAAACCGGGCAAAATTTAGGTGTTATTATATATAAAAGCAAAGAAAAAATACAAAATAAATGAAATTAATATTTTATTTATGTAATTGCAGACTTCCAAAAACTTTTAAGAACACTTTATTTCCACCTTTACTATAACTTTATTATATTTAGCGGTTTATAGAAGTAAATCAGCGAAATTATTTGAAACAACCGTTGAAAATTTCCATACCGTTTACCGATTTTGCAGAAACTAAAGCACTTTGATTTTTTTTTGGTTTCTTTGTGAAAATTGTGGAAAAATCCGGGCAATATCCGGACTTTTTTCACGATATCCGGGCAACCGGGCCGGACCGGACTTTCTCGAAATTTTGCATCAAATATCCGGGCAAACCCAAATAAAACCAGGCAATTTGGCAAGCTGAGTCATACTGGGTAAAGTTTTTTACGGCATTAAAAAATTTAATTCATCATCATTTTGTTATAATTTAGTGATAAAATTTTTGCTGACCCCAGCAATCGGTTTTTTAATGGCTGGATTTTCCAGCATTCGGTTGTGATCTGGTCATTTTTCAGATTGCTTTCCAGCAATTGATCTAGTTTTGTGAAAATTAAGCAATCGACTTGTCAAATTGAAATCAGTTTGTTTTCGTACGCTGAAACAAGGTGAGACTTTGTTTTACAAATTTTGATTAGATTAATATAATTATTTTTATTTTCCTCTATATTCTAGCAACCAGAGTCGAAGTCAAAGGTGAGTTATCATTGAACAGGTAGATATTCCAGAAAAATACTAATCAAAACTATTTTTACAGGTGGCGGATGATCAATTCTTTGGTACAAAGCTGCAACCCCAGAGTCGGCGTTAGAATATTGAAAAAATATATATCGCGTTTCTGTAAATGAATATATCTCTTATTAAAAAATGGAAGAAAATAATTGATTTCATTGCTTATCATATCCTCAGCCAGTATTAAAAATTAAATTTTGAATTGAAATAAAAATTTGATACTAAATTCTGCTGGTTGTGTTTGAAGAAATAGCTGGTTTCCAGATATCTGGATTGCTGAATTTCCTGAAATTTGAATTGTTGGGAACCAGCATTAACGTTTGCTGGTGTTTTCAGCAATAAAAATTGCTGGAAAGTCAGCGGGACAAAAACCAGCAAAATTTTGCTGGTTTTCAGCTCAAAAAATATTGCTGTGTGCTGTTTTATGATGCCATTTCAGATAAATTCTACGAAAATCTGAAAATAAACACCAGATACACTTTGAAATAAGAGGAATCGTTTGGCATTGATAACTCAAAATTGATCATTTTTGCACTCATTGCCTTTTGGCTTTGAGGGCTTCATATATTAATAAACTAAGTACGATAATTTGATTTTTTTTATGATTCTTAAGACTTTTTACAGTTATACTTTATGAGTTTAAAATATGGATACGGACGAAAGAGTACTTAATATATTTGCAAAATGTTTTTTGAAAAGTGATTGAATTTAGGATTTTTAAATAATAAATGAAAAAATTGATGTACAGGCCTCTTGAGCTTTTGGCAGCACTCTGAAAAATTTTTTGTTCTCGAAATCGAACTGTTGTTTTTGTCATTTTTTTTATCACTTGTAGCTCAAAATTAACGATTGGTTTCATAATTAACACTATTTTCCATCAATTTTTGTTTTTTTTTTGTAATTTCTTAAAGAACTTTTTTCTGATGTTTTACTTTTTTTACATATTTGCTTTTTTTTTCATTCAACATCTCCTTTTTTTTGTCATTTCTAGTCTTTTATCTGTTTTTTGTTTTTGAGTTTCAAACGGTTTTCAGGTTTTCAGTCATTTTTGAGTAGATAGCTAAAATTTTTTTTTCCATATTATGTTATTGTTGTTATATTTTGTAACATTCGAAAAACTATAAAAATAATATAAAAGTATGGTAGCAGCTAAAATATTTTGGAAACCGATCGATTTTTGCACGAATGCCAAGATCGACTGTTGACAAAATCGAACGGGGTTTACACTCAAATCGTAAATAAATGCTCAAACTAAAAACTTGGATTCTGATTGTAAAAAGAGAAAATTTAAAGACTTGGTCTATGTTAAGGTTCCTAGAGTGCTCGGTTTTATCCGGGTTTGTCCGGAAATTTACATAAGTTGAGAAAAATCCGGATTTCATTGAAGAAGCCCGGTTTTTACCCAGTTTTATTCACTTAATTTGTTGAGTAGTTCTTGGATTTCAACAAACTCTGCCGATAAGATGTTGTCCGGTTTTTTGAGCGAAAATATTGAAATCAAATGCCCGGATTTTGCCAGGATTTAAAAAAATGCCCGAATTTGTCCGTCCCGGATACGTGCTGAAAAAATTCTGGCAACCTTAGTCAAAGGTCTTTAATCCTCTTAAAAAATGAGGCATTCTTGAGGTTGCGAGTTGGAATTTTCTTTCATCAATAAAATTAAATGGAGAAAATCGTCGAAAAAAGTTTTTCAAAGAGTTTATTAATCCATATTTATAACTTCATGGACTCTAAATGCGTTTTGCCATAAGTTATGCTGATTCAACTTTATTTTTTGAAGCGTACACAATTCTTCAATATAAATTTGATATTAGAAAATCGTGTTTTTTATTCAAATTTATGACTTATGGCTTTAATGTTGATATTTACGAGTAAAGATTACAAGTGCAAAAGTTGATGCTGAAAAATTGGAATGAAACGGCAGTTCAAAACTGACTATTTTCTTGTTTGAAATTCCATGGTTTCTTGTAACCCAGATCGAAGACAGCTTCAACAAATTGGTTATTAAAATAGACTTAGCTCCTTTTTGGACCTCCTTTTTCTACCATTGTTGTTTGCTGCCCCATGTTTTTTTTCTCATTCCAGCTCCAGTCTATCTCCGCCTTCTGGAGCAAATGTAGCCGCGCCCCACAAACCCAAAGAAGAACCTCACTTTCCCAACCGACCCACCCCAAATTCAGGCGGACGGCAGCAAAAAGCTTCGACATCCGGTTTCAGCGCGCCGGGGACGTGTCTGAAATAAATCTAAATCTATTTCCGTTTTCCATTTTCGATCGACCACCAACACCAGCACCCGGTAGCAAGGCAGCTCAAGCTCAATACATTTCACGCCCCCTCACACAATCCTCCGGTTCTGGACTTTCCCGCTGCTGGCTTACCAAAGCGAGTTTGGGCGGGTAAAAATAACGAAAGAAAACTTGACATTAGGGCAAAACATTTCTTGATTATTAAAAATGGAAAAAAATAATCAAATCGTATGAAAATCTTTTAAATTCATAATCACAATTATCATATTCTGAAGAAGAAAAAAAAAGTTTTTTATATCAGTCCTTTTCAAAATGTACCTCGTAAATAAGCTTTTCGCACAAGCCAAGCACGAACCGATGCCGATAACACAAATTTAATATAATTTTGGAACAAATTTCGAGTTTATTTCGGTGCATCATGCCATCCAGTAAAGTTTTGCTCGGGGAAAATGGACAAAGAGACAGAGAAAAAAATTGGCTGGAACAAAAGCAAGAAAAATGAACGAAAATCAGTTTGTTGGACCATATTTTTTCTCTTGCAACAAAAACTGAAAGAAATATTGAAGAAAAACAGGGAAGCTTCCTTCTTGCAGATGGTTAGAAACCGATCGATGTTTTTTTTGTGCTTCTTCAACTTCGTTTAGATGATTAGAGAGAGAATGGTTTTCGTAAGACCTGCTTCTGGAAGTAGAATCACATTTTCTCCAAAATATGTTCCAGGGCGGTGCAATTCGATGATTGATTTTTAATACAGCGAACTGTGATTAACAACTTCAAACGAGCATAGCAAAAATTGTTTGATGTATTTATATTGCTTGAAAAGTGGAATGTTAAAAACTGCAAATATATAACAGAAACATTCCAAAGGAAAGAAAGAAAAAATCCTTCGTTAAGTTTGCGATCTGGTTCCAATTAGCGTCGACAGCTTGCGCGAGAGCTTTCGGAAATTTCATCAAAAAATAATTATTTTTCCAATTATCGCACTCCATTCAGTCCCATCAATTAAGTCGGTAGCCGCCAAGATGCTTACTACTCGAGAAAAAAGCACCAACGATTGGGTGCTCGCAACGGTGGCGGGCGTCAAGAAAGAATTTCCCGATGACATTTCCAATTCCAGCGAGAGATTAATGAATATTCACGTTTTCTCATCATCGGTCGTCCTGGAGCGCAATGAGTTATTCTATGGTTCTCTACTTTTGGACGGAAGTGACGAGTGGTGTTCCAGATGCGGATTCCACGATGAAACGAGGGGGGATGTTTAAAAGTGGACCAACCAACCAGAGTCCCTGCTGGAAGTAGCATCTCAAAAAGAAGGAAAACTCCTGCCGTCTTGAAACGGGTAAAGGTCGTGCTGCAATCGGAATATTAAAATCAGCTGCATGAATTTTTAAATTTTAGACAGTGATTAGATCTTTGACTGTTGAATAAAATTAATCGAAAATAGAAGCGGAAGGATATTTTTGATTTACATTTAAATCTGGAATAATATACATTAGTTCCCACATGACTATATTTCTCCCCTACAAAATTTTGTAAATGGAAAGTTTTAGAATTTTTTAATCTGTATCAGTTCTAGTTCAGAAGAAGATTTGTGAAAGACTAATAGAGTGATTCGCACATACTTTAACAATAGAAAGACCGGGAAATTGAATATACCTATTCGGACCGTGATCAGTAAAAATTACTGGTAGAGGGTAAATTTTTAATAACATAATATTTTTAACTTTTTTTCTTATGATATAATTTTGTTTCTTATTCGATAATATTTTTGTTACAAAATGGAAATATTTTTCCACCATGCGTGCACGGAATCACCTCATTTTGGCAAAGTTGAAAATTGCGTGTATGTCATAAATTGAATATTTAAAACAATTATCAAGAAATTTAAATTCATAACACAATCCTTTTAGAAATTAATATTAAAGGGTTATGAGTTTTGACCATGGGAGCACGGTTTCATTTTAATTTTGTTGTAGTACCGCTCTGATGTTTTTCGACATGTTGCTTATAATCATACCTGATATTGTAGGTTTTAGAATATATTTTTCTATTAGTAGAGCAATTTACCATGGGTGCACGGATTCACTGTCATTCTTCCAAAATCATCTTTTTTGCATGCTAAAGGTAAAATATTGCATTTTGTATTTTGACAAATCTTAACTATACCAAACTGAAAATGCGGTGAAACCGTACCCTCATAGTGAAGAACCAGATTTTCTTTCTATGCTATAAATGCCGTTATTCTTTACCTTTAGCATGCAAAAAAGTTGATTTTGAATGAATTACAGTGAAACCGTGCACCAAGGATAAATTACTCAACTTATAGAAAAAAGAAGAGAAATTGGAGAACGGTTGAATTTAACCCTCATCCGCATTAGGGTGTCATTTTGACACCATTGTAAGTTTGAAGGCTTGTAACTTTTTTCAGAAGCTTCAAAATACAAAAATTTCTTCGGGGACCCTAAATGAATTCAAAAGTTCTTCAATATTGCATCTTTACTTTTTTTATGGACGAACCCTGGAAGCCTGGACAAAAAAACTCCCTTTTCCGACTTTTGGTGTCATTTTGACACCACAAAAGTAAAATCTATTTAAGTCGTTTGAATTATAATGAACTTCATATAAAACTTATATCAATAGAAACCTTGTAATGTCAGTAAAATATGTTTAGAACATTATATATAGCTAAAATTACTAGTTTTCTCGTTATTCAGCATGAAAGAAAAAAAATCCGAAAAAACATGCCTCACGAAAACTGCTGTAGTTTATATGTTACACGTCCAAAAAAATATTTGCCTTATGCATATGAAAGCTGGAGTAAATGCCTACATCATGAAGACAAGAAATATTTTTTTAAATTTTTTTTAATGAAATGGTCACAAAAAGTTCAAAAAAGTGGTCTAAAAACCCTACTTTTCATTCGATTGCTAGTAAATACTGTTTGAGCGATGGTAGAGTTTTGAAAAAAATATGACTACAAAATGTATTGAAATTCCAACATTTTGCTGTCTTTAGATTTTTGATGCAACAAAAATTGAATTTACTGGAATTTTTCAAAATTCACTACTTTGCGCGATTTTTTTACAAATTGAAATTTCATCTCTTTTTGTGGTCCACCGTCAGGTTGTACCCGGATTATCAGTGCTTTTACTTTGTTTAATTTTTTTTTTTTTTGTAGCGGCCCACCACACTCCCCCACACCAAGAGGCTCAATTGAGCCCCCTGGTAATGGACGCTACTGTTCTCAGCACGTCTGGCAGCAAAAACAAAGAAATTTCAACGCGAACAAAATTTTAATCATGCTGAGAACACAAAAGTTTATTATTTACTGCGAGGAAATGTATGCTATAATTAAACAATATTACGATAAGGATCTCAATGGAAGAAAATTTCCTTTAAAGAGATCCATTTCTTTTTTTTTAATAATGTTAACTAATCAAATATTATGCTACATTTACTTAAGTTTACTTATTAATAGTTAAAAGTACGACAAAAGAAAACTACGATGCTACAAAAACAAACAAAATTTGATTTAAAAAAACTGGTTGTTGATCGACTTTTTTAACGATTCAATTTTTCTTTTAATAACTGTACTACTTTGACTTTAAACATGGAACGGTTGTTGATGGTCTTTATTTCAGTAGGTAAAGCGTTGTATATTGTAGGTCCTATAAAAGAAATTCTTTTTTGCCCTAAAGATGTCATGGATCGGCATCGTTGCAAGTAATTATTTTGACGGGTATTGTGGGTTCTTAATCCCGTAGTAAAATTAAGGTTTTGGTTATTGCTACTCGAGTGTTTGGACCAACCAAGAGTATATTCATTGGAAAGCATATTTAATCTTCATTCTAGTGAGGTGCTGCAATTCACGCTCTGAGATTTCACAAAAATATGAAAATTATAAACGTAAAATCATTCCTGAATTTCTAGAACTACAAGCACCTCGTCCAGCAAAACGTGTTTGTTTGCTCTCCGAGTAGGTACGGTGGGTGGTGATTCAGGCAGAGAGCGAAGCCGACAAACGAAATAATGATGCGTGTCGTACATTTCTTGGTTGAAAATATTCTATTGAGAGTAGTTTGCATTTGCTAGTCACGACACGCATCATTATTTCGTCTTTCGGCTTCGCTCTCTGCTCGAATCACCACCCACCGTACCTACTCGGAGAGAAAACAAACACGTTTTGCTGGACGAGGTGCTTGTAGTTCTAGAAATTCAGGAATGATTTTACGTTTATAATTTTCATATTTTTGTGAAATCTCACAGCGTGATTTGTTGCACCTCACTAGAATGAAGATTAAATATGCTTTCCAATGAATATACTCTTGGTCCAAACAAAGTAAAAGCACTGATAATCCGGGTACAACCTGACGGTGGACCACAAAAAGAGATAAAATTTCCATTTGTAAAAAAATCGCGCAAAGTAGCGAACTTTGAAAAATTGCAGTAAATTCAATTTTTGTTGCATCAAAAATCTAAAGACAGCAAAATGTTAGAATTTTTATACATTTTGTAGTCATATTTTTTTCAAAACTCTACCATCGCTTAAACAGTATTTACTAGCAATCAAATGAAAAGTAGGGTTTTTAGACCACTTTTTTGAACTTTTTGTGACCATTTCATTAAAAAAAAATTAAAAAAATATTTCTTATGATGTAGGCATTAACTTCAGCTTTCATATGCATAAGGCAAATATTTTTTTGAACGTGTAACATATGAACTACACCAGTTTTCGTGAGGCATGTTTTTTCGATTTTTTTTCTTTCATGCTGAATAACGAGAAAACTAGTAACTTTAGCTATATATAATGTTCTAAACATATTTTACTGACGTTACAAGGTTTCTTTTGATGTAATTTTTGTTTAAATCGGTCTAACACGCCAAAAGTTATAACGATTTGAGCTTGTGGTGTCATATTGACACCACAAGTGCTGATTAGGGTAATGAAATCTAATGCGGATGAGGGTTAAGGAATTATGTCCGTCAAGTTATATCGTGTGACGGTTTGCTATGAAAATAAAATAAAAACAATACCAAACTCTAAACCATGTCTTAACATGAATTTTACATCAACAATTTTAAGTTCCGTTTTATTCATTTCTGTAAAAAAAATTCATGCTTTGTATGCTGCTTTTGAACCATCAACCAAATTCACTCGAATGCTTTTATCAAATGTACATATCCAGGATTGACCATCAAGTTTCAAAGCAAAAGTTCAAAAGTTCTTATTGATTAACATTAAAAATTTAAAATCATTTGAAAAACGTTGACTGAGTCCAAACGATCCTCTAGCAAATTTTAATGTCGTGCCTTATGCTGTCCGATTTATTCAATGGTTGCACACTAGGGTGTTCCAAAATTTCATAATGTCTGGGAATCTGGATTATTAACTTCCAAATGGTAGATAAGAGTATGGAGATAAACTTTTTTATAAGTACAACTTTAAGGTTATATTTAGAGGGGTTCGCAAAAGCAATCTTTGTAAAACGTCCAATTTTTAAAAGATTTCTTCAAAACTTAATTCTGAATCCTCAAATTTCCACAAAAAACTTATATCTTATATTTTTAAAATTTTGAAATTTGTTATTGAAAATCAGAAAGATGTTTTCCAAAAAAAAAATGGCAAAAAATTGTTTTATTCAGCTGACCATAATGAACGACTAGCGTTAAATGTTTTTAATGTCGATATCATCAAAAAATGCATACTGTTGTGCAATTGAACATTGCTGAACAAAGTATGAAGTTTTAATAATTTCGCTAAACATAAAATTTTAAATCTATACATACATATAAAAATGAATTTCTGTCGTCTGTCTGTTACCTATAGATTCGAAAATTATTGAACCAATTTGCGTGAAACTTGGCAAGGGCAAGTATTAGAGGGTGAGGAAGGTTTTTATAATAGATGGTGATCCCTCTCTCTTACTGAAAGGGGAGAGGGGGTCTCCCAAATAAAGTAACACGTAAAAAAACGTAGTACTGAATTAAGTAGTAACGGTACTAAATTAGACATGGAAACGTATAAGGATACGAGGAAAGTTTCTAAGAAAATTTGGGACCCCTCTTTCCTTTCATAGGGAAATAGAAAGTGGAGAGGGTGCTCCCATACAATTTTCACATATACCGAGAACTACTCGGGCAAATGGAACCACACTATGCATGAAAATGTAGTAGAGATCCAGGAATGTTTTGAATATGGATAATTGTTCCTTCCTGCTTTCAATTGAAAGAACGGAAGGGGAGGGGGACTCTCATATAATTTTTTTTTAATGACATAAGAACTAATCGAGCAAATGAAAACTGAATAAGAATAGGAGTGTTTGTCTACGAAGAATATTTCTTTGATGTTTTGGTACTGTTCTCTCCTTCCGATGATGAGAAAAGAAGGAGGGAGGGGGCTCCCATACAACTTTTTGCATAACTCGCGAACTTTTCGATCAAATGGGCCCAAATTAGGCTTGAGAGGGTATTTGAGAACGAGAAATGTTTCTTTGATACTTAGAAACCCCTTCTTTGTTCAAGTGTAAAAATAGTAAGTGGGTAGGGGTCTTTAATACATATTTGTTCTAAATACATATTTTTTTCCGAAGAATTAACAGAGCAAATGAAACCAAATTTTATCGTGAGAGGTTTTTTGAATACAAGAAATGTTTCTGCGATGGTTCATGACCCCTCTTTCTTTTTAGTGCTGAGACAACAAAAGAGAAGAAGGGGCTTTCATATTTGTATCTTTGCATAGTTGTTGAAATTATTTGGAAAATGGAAGCAAATTTGACATGGGAGCTATTAGGGTACCAAATATGTTTTGAAGATTATTCACGATCATTCTTCAACTCCAGTTATAAGATGAGAAAAGGCATGGGAGGTCCTATACAGCTTTTTTTTTATTTACTCGAGAACTAACCCAGCAAATGTAACCAATTTTGATTGTTCTAGACCCCCCCCCCTATCTTCAAGTTAAGAGTTTGAAAGCGTGATGGGCTCTCTTACAAGTTTATTAATAAATTCATCAGGTTAACTTTTCATGTTTAAAAACATCAGAGGGGTTTCGCATACTTCAAATATTTTCTTAATAATTGAGTTTTGGATTTATCACCGCGATAATAATTTCAGACCTCTCTCTTACTTCACAGGGAGAAACATGGGGCTATGGTAATTCGAAAACTACCCTCTCCACATTTAAAGAGGAAAAGGTGGCATATCATTTAAAAAAATCATTTTTTGGAAAACCATAAAATATATTAGGAAATAAAACAGAGTTAA
This sequence comes from Uranotaenia lowii, assembly GCF_029784155.1. Classification (NCBI taxonomy): domain Eukaryota; kingdom Metazoa; phylum Arthropoda; class Insecta; order Diptera; family Culicidae; genus Uranotaenia; species Uranotaenia lowii. The sequence continues at coordinate 118,024,739 of NC_073692.1, forward strand.
TTTTGGAAGATGTAGCAAAGCAGCTAGTTCTTAATAAAAAATTGATGGACAACTAAACTAAGTCATTAGTAACTAACTCGATTCAAAACATATGCCATTCCAGGTCTCAAATTTTACAACAGTTTTTCAAAAAATTTCTCACTTTTTTATTTTAATTTAGTTAATTTAGATATTAATTTGATTCCAAAATTTAGATTCCAAAAAGTCTAAAAGACTCTAAAAAGGCAGACTTAGCTTGAAAGATTGCTCAGATTCTGTGCAGATTTTTTCCGAAATTTGCCTAGATATTGGCCGGATTCTGGATAAGATTTTAAAACAATTTGCCCGGTTTGAATAAGGTTTTTTCATAAAATAAGTATGGATTTGCCCGGCACGGATGCTTGCGGAAATTTTTTTTAGCAAGTATCCAGTACTCAGTTTATTGTTAGAAACTTTCAGTTTGTTCCTGATTTGAATCTAGATTTTGCATTTCAAACTAAAATAAGATAGATTTTTCATATTCAATCCTTATCATTCCAGAATCTGAAAAGAAAATACCTAAAATTCAAACTATTTTTTAAGATTTGGACTTGAATCTTTCATTCTCAATTCATATGCAGAATTGATTCATAAGAAAGCTTAATTTGGCCAGTATTGAATCTGAAACAATTTCATCATTCGGAAATTTTGTTCAAAATACCATGTTCTTTTACGAAAAAAAAACAAAAAAATTTAATTGATACCTATTAATTCAGAATCAAGTAAAAGTTTGCTGATTGATGATTTTGATATTGAAATATCAAAATGAAAATTTAATTTAGGATTCAAGTTGAAGGAGATCGCAGTTTAATAACTTCGTTTTTTGATTCAAAATTAAATTCTTAAATGCTATCAAAGTTAGTTGAGAAACACAAATCTGGCGAGAATCAAAAATATGAATAAGATCTAGATTTGGTTAGAAGAATTTTTTCTCAGACAGGGTTTAATTATAACTCACAGCATTTAGTTCATGAAATATTAAATAATTATATTTAATGATCTTTCACGCTGATTCACCTGATTTCAACTGCACATTTTATTTAACTTTCATTATTTATTATGTTCCAGATCCTTTAAAAAAGGTTCAAAATAAAATTTGAATTTTTATTCGACTTAACAAAAGTAGAAAATAACTCTAATTTGAACCGCAAACCTTTTTTAGTCGTTTTTTTTTTAATTTTTGGTACATTTTAACCAACGCTTCAAATGGTTATGCTTGTGGTATAAAAGAATAAGCTTGCTTATTTGAATAAATACCAAAAGTGTTTCTTCAAAATGAAGCATCCAAAATCCCTTATTGATTTGTTTTATTTATTGTTTCGATTATAGGGTAAGAACACTATATATTGAACACCATCTTTGGGATTCAACACATTTGTGGCCAATAAATAATAACGAAAGGTTTTTCTGATAAAATTTTGATAGCGTAGCTTAAGCTTATTTCTCTGCTTCAAATCGATATATTTTTTTCGCGGAAATATGTTTTGAAATTATTATTTAAGCCTTTTTATTCAAAATTACTTTTGTTCCAATGATTAAACACTATGATTCAAATATTGAACAGGCAATGTTCTAATTATTGAACACGTGAACATTGAATATCATTGCATATATTTAGGGGTGTTTCGCTTGATAGTATGCCTTGCAGGGGCGATTTTGGTTGAGCTAGCAACCGAGAATCAGTTTGTTTACATTTCCAAACACCAACCGATGTTTGTTCAATAACTGGTACATGCATTTCTTTACGAAACGAGTACTGCAAGATTGAACGTTCAATAATTGAAACATTGGCGTTTTCTGTGATCCAATGATTGAACACTTTAATTTGTTAAATTTTAAGAAATTTATGATTTTAAAGGCTGCCACTCTTCCAGAAATCATTTAAAAAGACTTAGTTGAAACCACTCATATCATTATCTTAGAAGTTTATTTGTCTTTTATCCAATTTTTCCCCCAATCAAAAATAGGCTGTTTTCTTCATCCAGTCGAAAAACCATGCCAAAATTTGACCACATATTCAAGTTTCAGGGATTTTGACTTTAAGGGTCCGAGATTCTTGATAAAAATTTGAACAGGGGTAGAAAATGCTTCAACGGTGGCACAACGAATTTTGATTCATTTTTCTTCTGTATATTATTGTATTAATCGGTTAATGTTTTACTAGTGTTCAATATCTGGTACCCGTTCAATAACTAGTGCTTCTACCCTAGTCGTTTTAACATCTTTGTGTCATTCGCAACTTTTATCAACGATGCTTTTGGCGGTCAGTCATAAAAAAACTTGTCCGGTACAACAGTGTTCGACTCTCGGGCTTGAACTCACGGACATCAGCTCAGGATGCATTTAACATGCCAACCGATACATTTATCACAAGTCCCCATATTTGTTAGAGCTTCATGAAAAAAAAATTGGCATCTCTTATGTTTGTTATTTCGAAATGTATGATTTGAAATAAATAAGGTTTAATTTCAAATAACTCTAACATGAACAATTAGATGGTAGGTAAAGTTGAGTATATTTTGAAATGGGACACTTTCATTTGATGATAACTCATTTCTTAGTTTTCGGTCATACAACATTTTTATAGCATTTTGTTTCCTATCCATTTTGTAACTGCATTTTGTTTCCTGCTACTATCCAATATATTTTTCCTAATTCAAGAACCATTTTGATTGCATTGTTCAAGAGAAAAAGCTATAGGAAAAAAAAATCTCCAAACTAATCCAACCAACGGAGAATTTTCTCAAATAAATTTTCATGAGAAACAGTTCTGTAGTTCTTATAGTATTTTTCAGAAAAAACTATTTCCTATCTTTGCAGAAATATTTTGAAAAAAAAACCAACTAGGTTTTCAAGTAACGAAAAGATTATAATTTTTGTGCATCGAAAAATAAGCTATCGTTAAGTAATGTTGGTCTATAATGTACACACTGTAATATGATGAAGGTACACATTGTTCCTCAGTTTTCACCATCATGAATTTTTTTTTTCACTAGTATCAATTTTAAAATATGTTTGACCTTAACTTGCTGACTCGGGACGAAAAGGGCATTATTGAACGGGGCATGATGAGCCTTTCCTGCCGTAGAATTTTACAGCAAACTCTTCTCGACGAAGTTAACTCAATTTTAGAGCTACAGCTCGACAAATTTCATCTGACGAGTTCACATAGTGGTAAAATGTAGGAGATGTAACTCAGAAGACTCAGGTTCGATTCCTGATCGAGGCGATTTTTTTGCCGATTAAAGCACTAGAAAAAAAAATGCATGAGTGTTTTTGAGTGCTTTGTATTCTACAAACACACTTATATTATTTTGTTGTTGCTTCGTTTGATGGATTATGCGACAGGCCGTAAAATGCAAAAATCAAACTAATCAATCATGAATGGTAAATGAGAAAAAAAACTTCCCTTGACCAGGACTGAGGTTCGATCCCCTAAGTTACCTCCCCGACACCTTCCCACTAAGCCAACTCGTCAGATGAAATTTGTCAAGCAATAGCTTTATAAGGCTGGAACAAATATCAATTTCTTCTTCTGTCACCACCCCCCCCCCCTTCGAAATTTCCAAAATCCCGAAGGGGGGAATAAATAAAGTTTGAAGTATTTTAAGTAAATTTCAAATAAAAATTTAAATATTCGAAAGATTACAAGACCAAAAACCAAATTTTGGAAGATGGAAGTTAGTTCACATTTTGTATTCTTGATTTTATTGAATTTTTCGATAAAAAAAAATACTTGATTTATAGGTTTTATGCAATGATTTAGGATGCAATTTGGTTGCATACAAGCTTTGGTGCAATTTATTCCAATTTATTTATTTTTCGCATTATTTTTTATTGTCCCCCCCCCCTCGCGATGTTCCAACTTCGAGTGACAAAAGAAGGATTTGAAATTTGTTCCGGCCTAATTGAGTTGACTTCATCGAGTTGAATTCGCTACTAGATTCTACTGCAGAAAATTTTCAACGTGTCTCGATAAATGGTGCTTATACTGCAATTGGAGGGCTTCTCATTATGCCCCTATAGTGACTGATTTTCGGCTCTCGGCAAAAAATTTCAAAAGTTGCATTTTTAAACATTTTTATTTAGTTTTCTAAATTTCTGTTAGTAAGGAAATATACTTTTTAGTGTCTGAACACGAAATTATGATGTAACTCACATATTATACCTGTTTTCTTTGGTTAATTAAAAAGCGTTCTTCTTCAAGCGGCCATTAAGCCCTTATCTCCCCTACATTCCTATTAACTCGATTCAGGGTTATTTTTGGGAAAAATTTGAAAGACGGTATTTCCGAACTAAATTTTTCAATAACATTTAGTTCTTAATCTTTAAACTTATGTTTCACAGAAACTTGAATTTTTTCATAAAATTTTCTATTTCTTGTTCAAAATTTTCCTTAAAATAACGCTAGACTTACGATTCAGGTTCAAAAAAGCGTAATAGAACAACTCACTGTGATGTTCTTTGACTGAGTGTTCCACTCGGAACGGCTCGCCTCTGTCGCCTCAAAACATTTGCATTAATTTTTCGTCCTTCCCATTCAACTTCAATGCTAAATAAAAGCAGCTTCCGCGCAGTCCAATGCGAACAGACCGGTGCGGCGACGTCTCTTGAATCGGCATCTTTGAAAATTTGCAACCACTTCTTTCTAGGTGCTTACGCGAAAGATTTCGGTTCCACCTTTTTCTCCTGTTCCCTCTGGCACCTCACGGCATCTTAAAATCCAGATTTCTCATTTTAGCCGGGCATTTGTTTCCTCCCAGCTCAGCGCTCAGCTGTTGGAAGAAGAAATGTCTGTGGGAAAAAACAAATTAAATTTTTATAGTCGACAATGAAGTGACCCCGCGGGGGTGGCTCTTTGTTCTTGGTTTCTCGAGGGTGACTAGAGTGCTTCAAAAATTTTTTCGATAATTTATAACTTTAAATTGATTTTTCAAAGCATCTAGAAAAAAATTTCCGTGAATCAATTTCTTAATATTAAATACAATATTTTGATTTGATCATTTCAAATGCATCAAAGTTATATACGATGTATCAAGGCAAATTTTAATTTTTTTCTTCTTCAGTCCAACGGATGCAAACTGCAGTCTGACCATTCTGGCTTTAGATGGCACCAAGGGATATCCGAGTCCGGACAATGAAGGAACCAACGATGCCGACAACGAATCAAAACCCAGAGAAAACCCGACGGGATATTATTTGATGGTGAGAAAATTAATTCGTCTGCAATTAGAATAGCAATTATCTGCACTTTCATCTCTATCTGGAACTGCCAGTAAAGAACGGATTGCGAGTGATCAAACATTTTTAAGGGATCAAATGGAAGTGGATTGATAAATCTTGCTGTGCTCGGAAGCGAAGTGTTTGAAGATTGTTTGCTCCCATTTATGTTTTCAAAACGCGATACATGAAATATCTTTTAGAATTTTAATAAATTTGATTTAAATTATTTGTGAATAAGCACGCACAAATTCGATCAGCTATACTAATTCGTCATGTCAATTAAACTTATGTTAGCTTGACTGACTACTCATATCCACTTTGAATCATTGAACCAGAAATTCCTTACACATTTTAAGAAAAGTTAAATTAAAGATGTTTTTAAATTGGTTACAATATAAAATGTTAGCAAAGATCAATACATTTTGAGATCCGTGATAGCTGGCGTGACTCAGTAGGAATAGTTTTAAATACGTCTGAAATTGTTCCTGCTCCGTGATTGACTGAGGCCATCAATTTTAATCAACACTCCAAATTAGTAAAACTCATTCTCTCTCTATAGACCGTCAATGACGGTGCCGACAACGTCCTATTGTCAAGAGCAAGGTTATCGAAAAAAAAGAAAAATCTATAATTTAACAGAATTTTGAGAACATTTTCATCACAGATTCTATGTCACAGAACACAGAACATTAGAAATATTCACAGATTTCACAGAATTTTCAAATTTGGACGATTAAAAATTTAATTTTTTTATATCAATATATATTTTGGATTAAAATGTAAAAAGACTCAATTTAATATGAGTTTCAAATAAAATAAATGGGAAACATAATTTTTGTCGGCAACGTTGGTAAAGAGACAGCTTGGAAAAAGTATAAGAGGATGAATTTCCAATATTGCATCTTAGGACCGAAGTTACCTCCTACCAAAGAAATTTGTTAGAGGATTGGGGAGGGAATTGGAAAAGGAGACACATATGACTAGTGTGAAGGTTTAAACAAATTCGGCCCTGAACGTTTGAAAGAAAAATAGTGCAAATAGACCAAAACTATCATCAAAAACCGGGTTAATATTTCAGCATTCATATCTGTAGGTAAAAATTACTGGTACGAGTTCTGATTTGAACATCCAAAAAGTCTTATCGTTTTTTGAACTTATCACGTTCAAACAAATGTAAATTTCAACGCTTAAAACCATGCCCCCACTTGTCTTTCATCTAAAATTTAAAAGTTAGACAGTTCAGTTAAACTATTTTTAAGTATCATCTACTGAAGTCGTATTCCCTCCCCCCAAGGAGTTTTTTTTTCAGTTCAAGAAATAAATTTATCGTAGTAACGTGAAATAACTTCAACCCAAAAGGTGTTCAGAGATTGGCTTCAAAAAAATTGTTGGAAAATTGGCTCACCTCCGGTGGTATTTAGTCCTTAATACCTCTAAGCCTAATACTATTTGATAGACCTTTTCTATTGAAACTCAAACCTTAACACACAAAAACACTAACTCGTTTTTATAATTCATTTTTTTTTATATAAGCGTATCTGAACAAGCGTATCCATTACTTTATTACTAATCACCTTGGTAATATCCTGTTGATAAAGTCGCGAATGCCATAATGGTGGTAAAACGACTATAATCGAAACAAAAAAAAACTTTGGTAACAAAAAGAATAGTTTATACTTACAATAACAATTTTAGACTGATATGAAATATTCTTCAAGAAACCAATTTCAGCTTGAATTTTGTTTTGTGCATATTTTTCTTCTTAATGTTCACCTCCATATTGAAGGATTCGGATTTTTTATGTACTTTAAGGAAAAAATATCGTAGTTGATGAAATACACGAAAAAAGCTTGGAAATTTGCATCTGAAAAATGTGTTTCGTGCACATAATTCCGTGCACTCTCTCTTGCAAGTTTTTAATTCCGTGCAGTTTTGCACCTAATTCCGTACACTCTGAACTCTATTATTTATCTACAGTTTGTGATGATTAAATAAATGCGATGACTTTCAAGCTATAATAAACCTGGTAATAAATCTGGTTACACCCCAGCCCCTCCCTATTAAATACTTTCGTAATTAGTGAATGACCCGAAGAAAAATATAGTAACCAAAGTTTTGCGGACTCAATTTTGGATTAACGCTTTGCAACACCAGAAAGTGATGTTTCAACCGAAGAATGCTGGCTTTTTTATTTTTTCTTGGGCTGTGTAAAGCATAAAATACTGAAGATATTTGACAGCATTGTGCGTTAGTTCAATGTCTACACGATAGCATAAAATTATGTTGCATATAAATAATTTGTGGCATAGAAAAAAACATTTTTTCAGGAAAATGCACGGAATTGTGTGCTTCACGGAATTACCCGCAGTCACGGTAATTTTGACTTCTGCAAAAAAAAAATTAAGAAGTTTTTTATGTGTTTTCTTTTCTCAATACCGTAAAATATTAGAATTTTAACAAATACACCAAATTAAAAAAATCTGTATAATTGAACTTTTTTAGATCATATATGATCATCAAAATATTATTCCATAATTTAATAAAGGAATAAAAACCAAATCAAAAACAGTCTTTCATGAAGATTTGTTAGTTCATCAGTTATTAATGATTGATTTCACTCAAAGCTGACTCATTTCTAAACTTATAGACTTCATATAATCAAAACGAGAGTTGATACACAAAATCTGACAAAAGATTCGAGTTCAGAACGCCAAAATCTACAAAATCACTCATTAAAACATAAGCATAAAAATGCCGTCTCTTGAGTTATTGATAAAATTCCACAGCTAAGTGATGAAAAAGACAAGTCATTTTATAGAAAATGAAATTTCTCCTTAATTCATTATAAATATTTTAAAAGTTTTATTTTACGAGTTTTTAAACTTTGTGTGAAAAATTCAACAAAATGTGATTTTCAGAGATGTTTTATCCCTTCAAAATGTTTCTCACATTAAAAAATTATAGTAAAAAAAATAATTCTAATATGTCAACTGCTAGAGAATAAGATGTCCTTCATTATGCCATATTTTCAAAGCAATTGTCAAGTCTCAATTTCTTTAAAGAAGAAGTTTTCCAAAATGTACGTTATGGGTATATTTGATCCCTTGAGTCCAGAAAGATATATTTTTCTTCTGAATGGACCGTGATCATTGGTTATCATGGAATAACTAATATTTGTCCAATAAGTAATGTTTTTTTTACAGTTATTATCTATTAAAAATAACTAAAAATACTGTATTTATTTAAGAACTAGAAAATTTCGCCTTAAAGTATGCAATGACTATAGCGTAAGGTTGCCAGATTGTTAGTTAATTTATTTATTATTATTTCACCTTCGACTATGTCGCACAGATGTGTACTTATTAACTAATCCTTAATCTAAAAGTTTGGTTTCATCCGGGTTTGCCCGGATATTTATAACAAAATTTGGTAACAGTCTGGCCCGGAAGATTGCCCGGATTTCATTGAAAAATGCCCGGATTGTATCCGGATTTATTCACTCTATTTGGCAAACCTAAGGAAAAAGAACAAATAATGTTGTACAAATTTTTTATTCATGCCTCCAAAACGAAAGTTTTTTAGTTAGTTTGATAAAAATTATCATGGTAGGTTTTTAGGAAGCCTTAAATACGATTCAAAATCTGTCGATGAGTTTGGGCGGAGATTTTTTTTTTCAACCTTTTTCTTGATTTTTGTTGAGTAGCTTCTGGGGTTTGGAAAAATTTGTTCGGATATTGCCCGGATTTTTGGTCATTAATTTTGAAATCAAATGCGTGAATTTTGCCAGGTTTTTGTATGGAATTGCTCGGATACGTGCTGGAAAAAAATCTTGTCACAATTTTTTTAGTCTCACAAAATGCTTCTAGTTTATCTACGAGTTCTAATATCGTTCTAACTTTTGGAGCATATAAACTTAAAATTACACGCCCTTAAAAAATGCAAAAAATGGGGAGTTGCTCACTTTTCCCAAAAAGATATGATTGAAATAAGAAAAGGATATCAAGTATCTGCATTTTTTTTATTGAACTAACTGAACGTTTTAGTAAAACTTTTATTTAAAATTTGTCTTAAGTGTTCAATTGTTTTCAACTCTGATGTTTTGTGTTATGAAAAAATTATTTTCTTGGAAGCCTATATTTCTTAATTTATAAATAAGAAAAACTTAGTTTCTTGCTTTTGTCCGCTCCAATTGATGTGAACAATACATTCAAATTTTCAAATTTTAAACTAGAACTGCGCTCGAAAATGTACAGTACCGTTCATAATTGTATAGAAATTGGAAGCAAGCGAACTGTCACTTCGACTTGGAACTTCTATAACTTTTCACCCTGATGATATTTTTTAATCAAATTTTTTGCGTTAGATAGATCAACTATCACACTATTATAACACAAAATTTGAGCTTTCTGGAGTTTGTGTGGCCTGAGAAACAGTAATTCTACGAAAAACGGACTTTTTGGACTTTTCTCATTCAAACTGCAATATCTCTGAAACTACGCAGCATTTTTAATTTAAAATTAAGCGAGGTGCAATATTTCAGGCATGAACCTTGAAATGCTTTTTCTATAGAATTTTGGACGATTCTTGAGAACAATATCGTTTTCTCCACCAATCAGACAAAAAATGTCTGGCAAAAGCAATGAAGAAAACAAAAAATGAAATAAATGATCCATTTGTGGATCAGAAGCTACTTAACTAATCGTCATCTCGCTGTAAAAATCGGATCTTTTGAATCTCCCGATTTCATTCCGACTTCAGGGGTACCACAAGGAAGTAATTTGGGCCCTTTATTGTTCACCCTGTTCTGTAATGATATTAACATGCTGCTTGTTGGATGCGGAGTACTCATGTACGCGGACGATTTGAAATTTTTTTTGGTCATTAACAGCTTGGCAGATTGTCAGATATTACAGCAATTCCTCGATACGGTTGTAAATTGGTGTGCTGTTAACTTACTGGCCTTAAGCGTCTCTAAGTGCTGTATCATAACATTTGGGCGCAAGAAACTTCCATTTTTGTACAACTACAATATCCAGGGCGAATTCCTACATCGTGTTGATCAAATTAAGGACCTTGGCGTTGTTTTGGATAGCCATATGACATTTAAGCGTCACTACTGTGCTACACTTGAAAAGCCTAACCGAATGCTGGGATTTGTCATACGTCTGAGTAAAGAATTTACAGATCCTATTTGCCTACGAGCTCTGTATTGTTGCCTGGTCCGTTCAATACTAGAATCTGCAAATCTTGTGTGGTGGCCATTTGAAGCTACATGGGTAGCGCGTTTTGAAGCGGTTCAACGGAAATTCGTTCGTTATGCTCTGCGCGATCTACCGTGGGATAATCCTCGAAACCTGCCACCTTATGCACAACGTTGCGCTTTGCTTGGCCTTCACACGCTGTAGGATCGCCATTCCATCGGTCAATCACTATTTGTTGCGAAAATTCTCAGAAACGAAATCGACTGTTCTTGGATACTCTCCCGCTGTAACATTTATGCCCCAGAAAGAGCTCTGCGAAACCGTGACTGGCTTTCACTGGAATCGAGAAATTCACGCTATGGCAGCAACGACCCCTTACGTTCCGCAAAAATTAGCTTCTTACGCCATTATGCTCTCTTTGACTTTAATGTCTCAACTGCAACATTTAAACGCTTGATCGAATCTAACATAAGGGACCAGTTAAGAAGCTAGAAATCTCAAAATGTAAGTTTAGATAGACCTAGATTTAAGTAAACCATTAAGACGCTTACGTCAGATGGTCTTTTTTATAAACAATAAACAAGAAACAATGAAATCAGAATCTCGCGATATTGTTGTGATTTTTCGGTTGAAATAGATTTACTGGTTGTTAAACAGAGAATGTGATTTTCCTATGAAAAAAAAAACGTTCCAAATTCTATAGAAATCGCATTTCAAGGTTCATGCCTGAAATATTGCACCTCGGGTAACTTTTGATCTCATCGATAGAACCTTTCGAAAAATTCAGACATGCTAGTTTCATATCTCAACAATCAATGTGCAAATTTTCAATAAAAAATGATGCGTAGTTTCAGAGATATTGCAGTTTGATTGAAAAAAGTCTAAAATGTCCGATTTTCGTAGAATTACTGTTTCTCACGCCACACGAACTCCAGAAAATTTGATCAAAAAATATCATCAGAGTAAAAAGTTATGGAAGTTCAAAGTCGAAGTGACAGTGCGCTTGTTTCCAATTTCTATACAATTATGAACGGTACTGTATATCCTTTCATTTATTTTAATTGTTTTAACCCATTTTTTTAATCGATTAGTATAAGGGTAATATTGTGCACATCAATCAAACATTTTATTCGATTTTAATAAATGGAAGAATTTGAATTTTAAAATGAATTTTTTCTATGACTTTGATCCCTGACACTCTTGATTTTTTTTTCCTTTTCATTAAATTATATACATCAACTTTGTGTTTTGAATAAACTCTCCCAACTTCAGAATGCTTTTTTTTCTTATCGAAAATTCTCATTTCAAATCTTGATTGAGTAATATTTCAAATTCAAAATATAAAGAAGGTTAAAAATCCTTCGTTATTTTTAACCTACTCTTCAATTGAAAATGAAATTACAAAATGTAATTGAATTTTTTTTTATGTTCAAGAACTTTTTCATTCTGCTATTAAAAAAAATCAAACTTGGTTAATTCCTTATCTGATCTGAAGTTTAATTTGGAATAAATTTCTTTTCAAATCTGGTGTTGTATTTAATTTATTCTTTTTCTGTGCACTGCTTCTAATATACGTGTGTTCAAAGTTCAAAATTCTGGTTTATTCGAAATTTTAATTCGCATTATTTATCTGGCGTTTCGAAAATATTGACTTAGAACTTCTAGTTCAGAAAATTGAACATCATTTTGATTAGTTTTATTAAAAAAAAATGTAATGTTGTTCCCGACATTGATTTAAAACTTTGAACTTTGAAACCTGAGAAATTGGTGTTTGAATGGTAATTCGGACATTTTTTTTTCTCGAAGAAATGGCTTAAAATATTAACTAGTTCTTATAACGATTTTTTTGCTAGCTACATACTATACTCAAATTTCCATATAAGAAGCTGATTGAATGAAGAAAACAATACTCATGTACGAATTTTTGTCTTTCTTGGATGCATAATAACGAAATCATTTCTAAAACATATTAAAGCTTATATGAACGATCCCTTTCCATGCCGTCTGGTAAAAAAAAATTAAATCAGGGATAGATTTTTCGTCCAGCAAAACTTTCGTGTATGGATTCTCGTCTCGATCCAATGCAAATTTTAATAATTATTGCAAAAACGTTAAAAAGTTAATATGTACGTACAACCCCTTTCACTGTAGTCTTGTTTCCAATTTCAATCCAGGATCCAATTTTTCGTTTTGCAAAACACCCGTATTTGAATTTTCGTCTGGATCCTATGCAAAATAAAGCTATTATAGCAAAATCATTAAACGGGTTATATGGAAGAAAGGGTTCTCTGTTGTTTAATAGAATAGGAAAACATGAATCGATACTTCACCTTGTAAAACTCTCGTGTTTGAATTTTTGCTTCGATGTGATGCTTGATTACGTAATTATTGCAAAAACATTGGAAAATTATAAGGGACGATCCCTTTCGCCGACCCCTTGTCAAAAATTTAACACCTGAAACCAATAACCTGTGCTGTAAGACTCCTATGTGCCTATTTTCAGAACAATACGATGTATAATGAAGAAAATATTGAAAAAAAAGTAAACATATAATATGGACGATCCCTTCCGCCGACCTCTGACCCAAAATTTAATTTCTGAAATCAATTACCCATCGTTCAAAACTCCTATGTACAAATTTCGATCTCAAACCAATGTATTTAAGCGTTAATATTGCAAAAAAAGAAAATTATTTATATCAATGACCCCTTTGGCCGACCCTTGACATTTAATTAAAAACCTGTAATAAATCGCTAGTTCGGCAAAACACTCATGTGCAAATTTTCATCACAATCCGATATACAATAAAGCAAATATTGCTTAAACAAAATTTTTCTTGTATGGTTTTCTTCTTATCTGAAATCTTTCAAATATATGGCTCAAAACTCAAAAGTATCACTTATTCCTAGATAAAGTCATGGAATAAATCCGATTTTTTTTTCAAAAGCTCAATTGACTGGTGTAAACCAACTGTTGATGTATGGTCGAAAAACCCCATAATGCTCAGCTCTGATTTTATCAGTGCAGTGCACCTCTCGGACTAATATCTTCGGTTTCATTAGGTATTCCACCTGCAGAGTAAACAGCATCCGAACTTTCTCGACCGTCTGGTGATGTGTGAAGGAAAATCTTGTTGACTAGAAATCGCAGCAAAAAGTTCCTGCACAAGTGGAATTTTCACTCCCAGTAAAAGCAGATGATGGCTGGTTGGTCTACCGAGTATTTTCCACTTCTCTCAAACCGCTAAGGGATGTCTGGTTTGTCTGGTCCAACCAAAAAGAGGGATAACACCACCCGGAGTTCGGTGGAATCCATCTGTTGAACGCCAAAGTGGAAGTTTTCTTGTCCCGCATCCACCTTCGCTTTTCGTAGCTTCGGAAAAATGTTTCAATAACATCCTTGAGGTTTGGAGGACGGATTTTTTTCTGTGCAACAGCGCCTTCGATGAAAAGACTATTCTTCATAAAAAGAAAGGCATCTCCACCTTTCCTACTTTCTTCCACACCGTGTCCCATGACTGGCACAAATCGGAAAACGAGAAAAACGCAGCCTCGTGTCAGGGAAAATCTCATCTGTTCGTCTGACCGGGTGCTTTTCTTCGACGTCTCCAAGCTGCCCTAGAAATGAACGAACTAAACAGCGGGGGAGGAAAAAAAGAAAAGCTGACTACCATTGTAAGATGTTCCTTTTGTGTAGCTGTGATTGAAATGCTAATGACTTTCATTTTTCTATCCCTCACGAAGATCTGCGCCTCCCCTCGGTGTGGAAGAATGAGGCGAAAAAGTAAAATCAGAGAGAAAAAACCCGCCGGGCTGTCGAAAACAAAGTTTTGAATTATCAATGTTTGAACTGGTGTTGTAGTATTACTTGGCGGCGGCATCGAAAACGGAATCATCCCCCGCAACTCTGGAAGCATCTTGCCATCTTGCAAGACAGCAACTTATACCTAAACTGGGAGAAACTTTTAATTTGGCGTGGCGTGGACGATCATCCTTGAACTTTCGAGTCGACCTTTTGCGTGTTCAAAAGACTGGAAAACCGCACGGAACGTTTTTCACTAGCGTCGGTGGGAAAATTGGACAGGAGAAAATTGCAGACGGTACGCCCCCTCGGGTGGTTGATATTGAAAATTGCACTTCGTGTGAATGCATTAGATTTTTTTTTAAATTTCATTGATACTCACAGTTATGTTGAATTAATTGTTGAAAAAGCATGACCAGAACGTCCATAGTGGATAGAAGTCTTTAAAAATCATTTAAATTATGATAACAAATTTAAAATTAATCGAAGCTAATAGTTTATATAATTGAACTGAATATAAACTAGCTCCCAAATGAATTTTCGTCATTTTTCATATACCTAATCGAACAGTTTGTCATTATGAATAGGGCTTGAATGTAAAACATAAAAAAAAGATTTTGTTCTAGAAATTCCGAAAAAAAATATCAATTAGTGGCTGTCCCATATGAAATATACCTGCATAACAGTCCCAATTGTGGAATACAACGCATTTAGTTACTTTTCAACGTTTCTTTCGGCGAAATAGTCTTTGATTTATTGCTTTGAATCATTCAAAAACAATTCAACTCCCTTGATGTCGAATTTTGCACATAAGTTTTCGCAGGCAGACCAGTAAGAAGGAAGGAATATTTTCCTGAGCGAAAAACTATCAGATGCAATCAAAAATCGTTGAAAGATTCAACTTACAATGTGGAATTTACGATATTTTTCCAAAAGAATGTTTCTTTTATTGATAACTGCATTTAGAAGTTCTGAAATGATCAAATTTAAGTCTAAGAAAGTAGCTTGGTTAGCAAAATATATTCTGTATGGGACTGTTATTCGAGTAGATTTGAAAAAGGCCTCAAATATGCTCGCATAACAGTCCCATATAGAATAAAAATTGTACTCCTGACCTTACCAATGGCCCAATTTCTAAAATTTCAGGTCTTACGATTCTTTAAAACAATCTAGAACACATTCCATCAAACGATTTTCGTTTATGCTGAAAGTTGTGATCACAATTTAAAAATTTATTCCAAAACAGAAAAAGCTGGTTATCTCCCTTGCTTGTTTTTGCATATGGGACTGTAATTAAAGTAGGGGCAGTACCTAAATATATAAAAATAAATTTCTGTCTGTCTGCTCCCTACAGACTCGAAATGATCTTTTCCTGTAGACCGGGGAAGGTTCCTATCATAGTTTGAGACCCCTTTCTCCTACTGGAAGCGAGGAGGGGGTCTTCAAAGCAAATAAGAAATGTTTGCATAACTTTAGAACCATTCAAGCAAATGGTACTTAATTCGGCATGGGAGGGAATTTGGCTGCGAGAAATATTTCTTTGAATATTTGATACCCTATCTTACTATTTTCTACATAACTCGAGAATTAGTCCAGCAAGTGGAACCAGATTTGGCATGTGAGGGTATTTGGATACGAGAAATATTTCAATGATTTTTGAACCCTCCCTTCTTCCAGTAGTGAAGAGATTGAAATGAGTAAGGGGACTTCCTTACAATTTTTCTATTGCAAAATTCAATAACTATTCGATCAAATGGATTCAAATTTTCAAGGGAGGATGTTTGGATATGGGAAAAGGTTCTCTGATTGTTTGAAACTCCTCCCGATTCGCATTGGGAGGATAGGAAAATGAGTGGAGGCCCGTACAATTTTTTGCAATACTCGATAACTGATCAAGCAAAGGGAATCAAATTTGTCATGCGAGAGTATTTGGGGGAACGAAATGTTCCCAAGATAGTTTGAAGCTCTTTATTAGAGAATCATAAAGGAGGAGGGGGTTTCCATATATTTTTTTGCAGAATTAGTGAAATAATCGAGCAAATGGATCTTAATTTGACATGGGAGGCTATTTGGTTACAGAAAAAGACTATAGGTTTTAAGATCCCTTCCTGATACCAGTCAACAAAAATGGAAGAAAAGAGAGGGCCACCACAGTTTTTTTTAATATGTCAAGAGTAAATCAGTCAGAAAACATCGAATTTGGTATTGGTTTGAATTTTTTATACGAGTAATGTTTCTATAATTATTTGAGACTCTTTCCTTCTTCTGTTGAGTGATATAGGAAAAGATGATGGAAACCTCATAAATTTTTGATGCATATCAATAGAATAAGTAATACAGATTAAACCATTTTTAGCAAGGAAGGGCTTTTGGGATGAAGAAATATTTCTATGCTTATTAGGGAACCCTAGAGCAGAGGGATGAATAGGGAAGCGAAGAGGGGGCTCTTATACATTATTCGATAACATTTTTTCCAATGGGGTAAATTTTGTCATAGGATAGTATATCGAAATAAGATTCTAAGACTCCTCTTTTCTTTTCATTGGGGAGCTTGAAAAGAAAGAGGAATGAAACCATTTTTTTTTTGATAACTCGAGAAATGATTGAGGAAATTTTGCATAGAAGGGAGTGAACGAGGAATATTTTTCTTAACTATTAACCTTGCTTTACGATTAAAAAAAAGGACAATAAGCCGGTTAGGGTCATATAGACCCGAATTACTAGTATGGCTGTATCTTCAAAACTACTGGATCGGTTTCCATTTGAAATTGTCTACATGTTCAGTATCTATTTATTTACGAAAATAAAAATTAGATATAACTTTTATGGCGTATGAAAATTGAACCCAAAAACAAAATGCCCAAAACAATGGCGTTTTACAACAAATATCGTGACCACCCCGATTCTAATATTTAAATTTCTTTATGTCAGATTAATTGGGGCTGATTTAAAGATTCATTCAATTTAATAAAAGTTTTTTATTTCCTATGTTTTATGTCATAAATGGGAATATAAGAAAAATTAAAAATATTTGATTTTCTTCTTGAAAACCATTGTATTTTTACTGTATAATACGCTTAAAATTATTAAATTGAGCCTATAAATTACTCATACTATAAAAACAAAAAGACCAATGGAACAATCTTTTTTGTGATATTTTTATCATATTAAAAATCACGAAAAACATATAACGAGAGGCTCCAGAAATTTGCTGAGCCATATTTCAATAGAAAATTGATTAATTGAGCAGAGTTAATTGAAGTGTCGTATTTGCTTTTTTATAAAATTATTTATAAATAAATTTCTCATTTCAGAATAGATATGCTCAAGGTAACAAACCTCAGATTTAGTCCTCAATATGTTGAAATTCTTTGAATTTATACTAGAACTGCCCAAGCAACCAAAAGTCACATATTCAATTGAATAAAGAGTTTGAAAGTTACATATTGGCTGACAAAGAGAATCAACTGCCCTATTCCCTTAAGTGAACTTTATGTACTTATTAATGAACTTCAAAGCTGCAAAAGTGATTAATATGTACGTTGTATGTGACTTATTTTGCCCAATTCCCATAAGTGAACTATATGAACCCATTAATGAACTTAAAAGCTGCAAAAGTGATTTATATGTACGTTGTATGAGACTTAAATCACATAAAGGGCACAAAAGTACTCAAAACGTGACTTACTAAGTCACATAAAGGGCACAAAAGTGCTCAAACGGGATTTACTAAGTCACAAAAAGTGCATTGAGGTGCTTTCAAAATCAAATCACCACATCGAGTTTTAATTTCAGTTAAAACAACATCTAGGCGTTGTCTAGTGGTAGCGTGTTCGATTCTCACCACGAAGGTCGGAGTTCGATCCCCAAGCCGGGTATGTTTTTTTTCTATAAGTAATTTGGTAATTGAGTGATCATTCTGATGCGATATATGTAGAAAATGTAGGAAAGAAGCAACTGAGCAGTTTGTCGAGTTTGGAATCCGATCGTGGCATCATGGCGGTACCATGTACAGAAAATAAAAATAATCAAGAGACGGTGGTATGAACCGATGCCAAGGGTGCTGTTGAGATAGAGAGAGATTTTTTTTGCTAATTTTACGATTTTTTGGAAGCTGAATAAAAAGGCTGCTGGAAGCTGAAAAGAAGATCATTGAGACTTGATTTGGAACATGAAAGTATCAATAAGAACTTAAATTTTGAGCAGCATAGAACGTACTTCATATCAATAAGGGGGCTGAGTAAGCGTTTTTGTACCTGTTTTATGGGACTTTTGGTTGCTTGGGTGGTCATGCTATCAGTCTTTTCATGGCTAATTCTTAAATATTAGTTATGATGGAATGTATTTGAAATGAACGGCAATTTTTTTCTTCAAAATTCTTGATTCTCATCAAAAATATACTTATAAAATCATTGAAAAATTGTTTATGAACTTTTCAAATAACCAGCTAAGGTCTGTAAAAGCAAACGCTTTTATTATTCCATGAGCTCTCAATCTATCTGAATTCATATCAATCAAGAGTTTTTTATTACGACTTCAACAAAATAAGTTATCTTTGATGCAAAACAAAATTTTTTTAAGGACTTTAAGATCGTTTTTTGAAGACCATACAAATCAAAACTAAAATTATAAGAAGCATTTGATGGCAGACATTTAATCGATTTAAAAATGGTATCGTTGATGAAAATCGATTCGATAATTTGGATTTTTTAACCAAAACAATAATTCGGGTCTTTATGACCCTAACCGACTAATTATCCTTTTTTTCTGGTAACTTTATTCAAAAATCTTTAAATAAGAAGTTGAGCTCCTCATTTTAGGAAAAGTCAGAATATTTCATCTAGCTTCAATCGTTCTTTAGATATCGATTCGAGAAACTACAGTTCGGGCCATATAGACCCTTACTGCAAAGGAAAGTTAAACAGGGGTACACTAACTGTTTTTTTAATGACTGGGAAAGTGATCGAGCAAATGGAACCAAAATTGGCTTGGAAGAAGAACTTTATACGAGTAAAACATTTATTGTGGCAGAATTCAGGAAATTTTTGATAAATGTATAAAGAGTCTTAATTTGAGATTCAAAATAATGATTGGGACACAAATTTAAGGACAGTTTTTCAAAACAGAAAAGAATATTAAAGAAAACAAGATTTAAATGCTTTTGTTTAATTTCCATCAATTTAAGAAGGAAAAGCACACCAGGTCAGCTAGTTTTAAATAAATAATACTCGTTTGGAGTTGAAACAACTCTCAAAGAAGCTTCGCAATCATCAAACAAGATGTTCTACTTCAAACAACAAATCAAACAGCAGAAACTGAATTTCTCAATGAAAATTTAGCATCATGGATCCTCCTGTGGGCTCTTTTGGTACATCGAAAGAAAACACGTTTGTATTAATTCGGGGGTCTTTGATATTCAAAATTTGTTTAGCCCGCTGGCCTTAAGATTTTTTAACTCTTTAGACCCCTGAATGAATGCAATCATTATTTTTCCTTCATTGTACATAAAGAAAAATCCACTAACGGATCCATGACGTAAAATTTTCATAAAGAAATTCATTTTCTGCTGGCAATTTAGTTGGAAATCTTGACCACCCATGATCTATACTTTTATTTTATCAGTCAATTAACATATTTTTTGCGGAAAATAGCTCTACAGCACGTTTTGCAATACGTACAATAATGTTATGAAAATGTGTTTTTTTTATTGCGCCATACTGTTTTGAAATAATGCAAGTTTAAGGAAAACTAGGAAAATTTTGATGACGTCTTACTGTGGCTTTCAACCTATTAGTTTAAATAAATATCGGAACAACATTTAAACTTGAATTTATTTTTCATCATTTCTCAAACAAACTGCTGTTTTCTTGCTCTTTTTAGATTAAACAAACTAAAAACTAAAAATGATTACCCGATATGCGTATTCAGGAACACTTCTCCCTACTCCTAAGCAAGGTTGCCAAACAAAATTCAGTGTGTTAGCAAACTGACTTTCTTTGATTAACCACAAAAATTCTGTGATGGGTTTTTTGAGACGCGTTTTCTTAAGTTTAATTTTAAATTCTTGAAAAATTAAGTATTTTTTACTTCATTTTTAAGAAAAATGAACTAAACCTATAAATCCAAAATTTAAATTGACATCAATAATTATAATTGGGAACCACGTACAAAGTATTAAAAATCTGTGAAATATTTGAATATTCCCAATATTTTGTGTTCTGTGACACAGATTCTGTAAAGAAAATTTGCTCAAGACTTTTTTGTGATTTTGATATCCTTGCTCCTAGGTACTTGACCTGACGCACGTTTTCAATGGAAAAATCAGGACAAACAGCCAGAAAACAATCTACCTTGTCTTATTTAGGTTTAGATTCAGATACAGTTTTGAAATATACTAAATTGTACTGCACAAAACGACGATATATCGATTTTCGGTATTAGTATTCGTCTCATCAGCCAAAATAACATATTTTTATGCGAAAAATGGTGGAAAGTTATGACTACTTTAATTTCGTTAGATATGCAAAAATGCTTTAAAATAAGGAAACAATGTTCAAATGAAACAGTCACTTTTTTATGATACTCAACCTATGGGTTAAAATAAATTACGGAAGAACATTAACTTGGTTTATTTCACTATCATATACATCTGTATAAATTTTCTTCAGATGTGTACGAAAAATGTTGCTTGAGGTCATAGTCTGAGCTCATTTCAGATTTGAACCTTATACATAATAACAACTGGGTTTGTGACAAAGCCCAGTTGGCAAACCATTTGCCTCCTGAACCGAAGTCCATGTGTTCGAGCCAAAAAATACTTAATTTTTGAAAGGATGATGAACAGAATACTTGAAAGGTTTAGGGTAGTAGATCACGAAGTTCTGATCTGAAAATCAGAATCAGCAATGGAAGTTAGAAATAACACAAAAAACTTGTTTTAAATTTTCCATTATGATGATATAAATTTAAAAATTTTATTTTCATGGAACATCTGATTCTTAAATCATATTTAATTTATATTTTTTCTTTGTCTATTTCAGATTCAAATTATTTTTTGTTTGTTTTTTTTTTTATGTTTTGAAGCTGAAACGGTGCAAAAAATATTCTTTTTTTAGTTTTTTAGTAGACACTATTTTAATTTCACTCAAAAAAAAAATCAATTATAACCTATGCTCAAATAAAATACTTTTATTATCATTTATGTAGATAATGCAGAATAGTAATCTTTTATTTATTTTCATCTATCTTCTGCAGGTTTTGCTTCAGTTTTAACATGGTTTATAAGAAAAATGTTATTAAAAAAACTATGTATAACCAAATGCCCATTCATGCGAGTTCTTTCTACAGCCTTGAAGCTTCTTACAATTTTTTTTACCTCCATCTGCATAAAGTTATTCAAATATTCTAACAATTTTTATACAACTTCTCAGTTTTAAGGGGCAATTTCAATGAAAATGGTTTTTTTTTTACAAAAATGTGTGTATGTTTGGTTTTATTTAAGTTTTCTAAACATTTCCTTTTTCATACAATCCAATATTTTTCATGCTGAACAGTGAGCTTTCCGACGCTGAAAACAGTATCGAAAAGAACTTTTTTCGATACTGTTTTTTGTTGCAAATGTATAGTCCACCACCTATTTGATTAGAAGTTTTCAGGCTGTCTATAGTCGATTCTGTTTTATTTGTCGAAAATTACAGTCCACAAACTACTTCATCAGAATTTTTCTGTCATTTGCATGGCCTCTACATCTTGTAGGTATATTAATGATTTTTCTGGGAATTTCTTGAATTTGTATATATTTTGAATGCAACTGCAAAAGTCGATTTTTTTTTTCAGTGTTCGACTTCATAATACAATTTGACAAGCGTTGTTGGATAAATTTACAACTTTATGCATTCAATAACTATTTATGAAGTCTTTCACTAATCTTATCCCTTTATTCGCTCTTTAGTGTCAATATGACAGTATTGGAAGTTTGGGGGTTTGTAACTTTATTCAGGTGCATCGAATTTAAAAATAATATTCGGGACCCTCTAGAAATTCTTGAAATCTTTTATTTTTCTTCATAACTTTTTTATGAACGCACTCTGAAAGCCTTTGAAAAAACTCCTTTATCAGACCTTGAGTGTCAATAAGACATTCCTCGCTTAAAACCGCTATATTTCTCTATTTTCTCAACCGATTTATCATACTTTTGTGAAGTATTGCAGCGCTTAGTAATAGCTCGTCTAGAATCACTATGAAATTACCTTACTGGTGAATATAAATTTAATGCGGAAATATCGTGTGAGTTTACTCAAAATCTTGTGCAAAGTTATATTTAAATGCAAGAAAACCTGAGAAATTTCGTAATTTTGTATTTTGAGAATTCAATTTAAAATTTAGCTGGTGTGACTTGAACAATATTGATTTTAAAATACGGTTCATTGATTATAAATTGATTTTAAAATACGGTTATTACATCCCTTTTACATTTTTTGTGGTAATGACCTTAAAAAATTTATCCGAATGTGCAACCTTCAACTTACTTCAGCTTTCTTGGACACTTGGTGAAATTTGTTAAACATTTCGTAGCTGATCTACAGTCTTTTTTCCGTAGCATGATTTTTTGGGTTTTTTTTCTCAGACTTTGAATAATGGAAAACTGAAGTGTTTAAGTTGAAAATTGTTTAAAAATATATTGGAGTTACATTACGAGGTTTAAAACTAAAAATTCTGTAAAAACTGATTTGAAAACCAAGTTAAGTCAAGAGTGTCGAATTCACACTACAGGGACTGTAAAAGGAAAAATTTCAGGGACGGATGAATGTTAAAAAAACTCATACGCAAACTTCGTTCAGCAAAAAATCTTAAAGATTCAGAAGGAAAAAAACAAACTTCGGGAAAACATAACCCTCTCTTTAATCTAATTTGCATCATCTGGGCAAACACAATAACCACAAAATGATGCACGTCGATGTTGTTTTCGAGCTAGCCAGAACAGCCAGAACACATCCTTCCGCTGCATCTGTACATAACCTTACATTTTTGATGAGCTTGGTCGTCCCAATGCAAGGACCCCACGGCCCGCCCCTTCATGCTCCCGGATGCTTCTGGTATCCCGAAATGGGTGGCCAAATAACAAAAACCGGGAGGGTCTTCCCCAGAAAACCAAGCTCATCATTGTGCTCCGAAACAGAGCAGCAGCAACAGTCGGTCGTCAGTTTATAGAAAAACACATCCTTGGCCGGATCAAAATTCTTGGAAAAGGATGGTCGGAGTTTGAGTTTATTTCTGCCAGATATACAAACACATCCATAGAGCCAAGAACGTTGATCGTGATGACTTGACCAGGGGCAGGATTTGTCAGGGACATACCGAGCGTTCATCGCCTTTTTTTGCCAGAGATCCTCCGGTTCTTTTTTTCCATTCTGGTTGATATTTCTCCAACGGTACTCGGCAAAAATCCATCCCAGGTTGAGTGTGTTTTGAATAAAAATATTATGGGAGGAAGATATTTTTGTTGAGGATTTCAAAACTGAGGGATCAGTTTTCGGACGAAACCATCCTATATCCTAACCCCCTCCAGCTTTCTCCATAAAAAAAAGGAAAAAAAGGCAAGACCACCAACCTCATTCAACAATTCTCCAATGGGTGGCGAGAAACATTCAGCTACAGCATTGTAGCTGCTCAGTGAAATTATAATGATTTTTCACGTCTTTTGCCTTTCGTCGGGGGAGTTCTCTCTCTGGAGTTGGATTGGGATAAAAAGTTCTGGTAGTCGCTTTGCATATGAAAATGCGGGTTGGAGTAGTTGTACGTGAAAAGTCGTAGCAGAAAATCCACAATGTGCAATCTGGTGTTAAAACATATAGTGTTTCAATTTTATGTGCTGGTATTTTTTTTACTCCGGTGGCCAAACTTGCTCCATATGGTGGTGGTACTCTGCCTGCCTCGGTTGGGTATGTGAAATCGTATTAGTCGGTGCTGTTTCCTTGCAGTTTTAATGACCCGGATGATACCCAATACTTCACTCGGAGCTGCTGAATGTGGAAATATGTTTTCCCGCTCCAATGCAATGATGTGTGGAAGCTGTTCATTAACGGTTGAATGGCCAAATTTGCAATGGAGTAAACATTACTGGGCGCAGTGATGGAAGTTTCAAGCAATTGAATTTAAATCTCGTTAATGGAGGCGAGAAGAAAGATGGAGTTTATGCATTAACACAACTCCTGAAGAAAAATAAATTGTGACTGAGACAATTTGGGGTCATTTAAGAATTTCTCAGGTGGTTTTAAAAGCTTCCTTCTGGCTCAAAACTCACTCATGATTTTTTGCAGAATTTTTAAGAAACGTTCACATGTGTTAATTTAAGCTTTTAATATT
Source organism: Uranotaenia lowii (assembly GCF_029784155.1). Lineage (NCBI taxonomy): Eukaryota > Metazoa > Arthropoda > Insecta > Diptera > Culicidae > Uranotaenia > Uranotaenia lowii. The sequence continues at coordinate 118,049,348 of NC_073692.1, forward strand.
TGCATGGGAAAATCGAATATTTTGTTCAAAAAGCTAATTTATAAATTCTTATAAAACATTTCCGCTGAACAACTTTGTCAAAGTCCGAAACTCCGTATCTTATTAGGCAAAAAAGTTATTAGTTGAATTAGGGTATGTTTCTTGGCATTGAAAATAAATCAATTAAAATGACATCACTGTATGTGTCTAGCAAGGTATTGCATGACTACTTTTCTGGGAATACTTCAAAGGGCACAAACAGGGATGTCAGTTGAATTGATTGATTTTCAATGCCAAAATACACACCCCTATACAACAGCTAATAACTTTTTGCCTAATGGCATACGAAGTTACGGCCGTCGACAAAGGTGTTCAGCGGGATTAAAATTTTTTTAACGAAAAATTAGATTGTTTCGTACAAACATGAAACTTTAAACTTACTAATGCACACGTTACTTAAAAATTCTGCAAATTCTGAGCTTTCATTACGACGTATGAAACAAAATGTAAACAAACAGTTCCATTACGAAAAAATACAAGAGCAGACATAAACTAGACGCGTTTTCTTTCCATTTAGAATATTTGTAGCCTGGACAACATATTCTATTTGTCAGATACTAATTTTAAAGTTGTTTTGATAACTTTTGCTGTAATTTTCTTTGAATTCTTGAAATGTTTCATACGACGTAATGAAAGCTCACGCGAGAAATAATCATGGAGAGAGTTTATCCTTGAGAATCATTAAATATGATTTGAGCTCTTCTCATTTGCTTCAATATATATCAAAACTTCAAGTGGCGTTATTTTCATTTTATTCTTGAATATTTTGAAACAACGCCCGGATTTTGATCAAATTTGCAGATTCGAAAATTTTCAATCAAATGCCCGGTTTCGAATTTAATGTTATTCGATGTCTGAGTAGAATATTTATTCAAGTTGCATGTTTCTAGTTTCGACATGTCTTGACCCGGATTTTACTAGTTAAGGGCAAAATTGGAAAAAAACTTAATATTTTGTGTTCTACTAATCTTTTTTATTGATCTTCTTGGTCGATGACCAGAAATGATAGTATATAAAATTTTAAAACATTGCTAAAAGATAAATTTTGTTTTGTTTAAATTTCAACAATTTTTATTTCATTCGTTTCACGCTGTTCTGTGTATAAAATAATTCATGTCCAGCCGTTTTGAAGAATGGACTTTCACTATCGACAAGGAGCACTTTTTAAGCTGAGCTTTCAATGAATTGCCCCTTGAAGCTGGTGGTGGTTCACACTCGTTCTTTCCTTTTGATTTCGACGTCACTGCTTTTTTTTCCTCCCCAGTGGAGCTGGTTTATATTTTCTTTTCTTTGAATGATTCAATTTTTTCATAACAGAAAATACGAACAAAGACATGAAGAATAATAATAATCTGTGGATATGGAAGAATGAATAGTAAAAAAATGAAAAGCCTTGAACCAGATTTCATTAGCATCAATCTTTTTGTTGATAAACACCCTAGAGGCGACAAATCTTTGATGTCCTCTTAGTAATTGGTAATATTCCGAAAGCCGTCCAACCTTTCAATGGAACGCGTTGAATTTTTTAAGAACAGTACTGATGTGACATCGAACATTATTTCAAGAGAAACATCTATAAAGTTACCATCCATAGACGCGTATATTGTAATCCACGAGGTACCCATTCATGTAGGCTTGCCAGATGGTTTTTAAAAAAAGCGGGACATTTCAAAGTTTATTAGAAAAATTCATAAGTCAAGGTATAAAAGAGTGGTGCTTTTATATTTCAATATAAAATTTAATAAATCTACAATCAAGGCATAGCTCAGTTGATAGAACATGTGCTTTTCGATGCAACGTCCATTATTTTAAAACCAGGAGAAAACATTGAAAAAAATTAAAGATTTTCAATATTTTTCCGCCATATAAAAAGTGCCATTAAAGTGGAGAAAAACAGTGCGAATTACTCAAAGATTTTGTTAAAACTTTGATTGGAAAAATTGAAATAGTTGATGAAAAAATGATCAGCATTTATTGCGTTTTTTTTTTTTTGTTTTTAAATATCTCAATTTGTTATAATTTTCAGAATGCTTGCTCTTGAATATTAATACGAAACAAATTCTTGGATAAAGCTCTCGTTTCTATTTATTTTTAAAATGAATAATTTTAACCACAAAGAAAGTTACATCAGTTTCTTTTAAATATTAAGAACATCTCAAAATTCTAAAATACCAATCAAATGAATCCATTTTAAGGTAGATACTCTGTATTTCGACAGGAGCTTGTTTGGGACAGAATTTTAATTAAAAACTTTTCTTTCTGTCAAGTTGCTCAAGCTATTTATATTCATATTATTTTTCTATTTTTGCTCTCCCAGTTCAACATACGATGAGTATAAAAATTCCTCTAAATAAGTTCTTGAATAGTGGTAAATCATTGATTTAAAAGTTAAATTCTAAATTACCTGTTAAATTCAATGCCAGCGACCAAATAGGAATGATATTGAATCATGAAAAAACTTGCCTTTATTCGAAAAAAATAACATAAAAGGAATCAATGGATGAATGAGGTTAATAATTTAGTGTTTTCGGTCATTGAGTTTATAATTTTTCCGGAGGTTTTATGGAATTTCAACTGTTTTTAAGGTGTCAAAATCTAGCGCTGAAAATTCACCTGATAATCTATTTTTCGACATCCATTTTTTTGTGTATATTTATACTGTTTCCATGGTGTAAAAACGCCTTGAAGTAGGCAAGCAATTTCAATATGCAAATATTCATATTCCTTTGCAAACAAATGAGGTGAAAATGTTCGTGTCGAAAACTTAAACTGAGTATCAAGAACAAGACCATCGAGAAATTTTAGTAAAAAGATAATAAAACTGTGTCTTAAAGACTTTCGATCAATAAAAAAGATTTAGAATAATGATAAAAATCTAATTAATAGATCCAATTATATTTGAGATGAAAAACATTTGTCAATTTATTTATTTTTATGTTTTTTTTCTGATAAAACAAGCAAAATCTCTCGAAAACTAGGTATTTTACCCTAGTGCAAAGTAGAGTCAAATGGGCATTATTTCAGCAGTCTTTCTTTAGCAAGCTGACAATTCAATTTAAAATTACAATTTTCCTCATTTTCTCTGACTTTTTCCCGTATGATCTTATAAAATTTACAATTTAAAAATACAAAAAAAAACAGTCTCAAAAGCTTTATGCAACGCTTTTTACTTTTAATAAGTGATTTAATTCTCACAAAACCCAATAATTCAAGCTTCTTTGAGATTTCAACTTTACTGTAATAAGGGCCGGTCTGTGCGCAATTTCAGATCTCGCTATCAAGATTTCCGAAAAAAATCTTTTGACAAAAAACGGGCTGTGACGGTTTCTGTGATACTTTTTCCATTAATTTCATTCAAAATTCATGTCAAATTGCGTCTTTTTTACTTTTAACTTACGAAAAATAAAATTACAATACCAATTTCGTAATATTTTTCCAATTCAAAGATAATAATTGAAAATTTATAAACTCAAAAAGAAATGTATTTATGTAAATTTTGAAAATATTTCCAAAATTCTGTGTTCTGTGATAAAAATTGGCTCAAAATTCTGTGAAGTTTTACATTTTTCTGTGATTTCGGCAACCTTTTTTGCTATCAAGAAAAAGAATCTGGAAGTCAATAAGAACTTTTAAAAAAGAGTTAACAAAACTGGAAAATGTACAAGATTTAAATTTAAACAGAAATGGTAGTGATTAGGGTAATTTAATAATTTTTTAAAGCATTTATGATCTTAGTGAAAATAACATTACGTTACTTAAACAAAGATAGAAGATGAAAGTTAAACAGGAAATATTAAAGACCGCAAAATAATGCTAAGGCAAAGGTCTCATATTTCATTTTTGAGTTCCTCAAAATTTCAAGTTGAATTTTTAAAACAAGGTTTGAGTGAAGTTTCCAGTTTTTAAGTTAAATTCCAAGATTCCTGATTGCTTGGAAGTATTCCCGAGTTTTTCCCGCATTTTGTCATCGAACAGCTTCTCGACATAAACCTTTTCCAAGGCTAGGATATTATCCAAGGCCGCACGAAAGGGGGGGTTCAACCATCCAATAGAGATTTTCTCCAATTTAAATTTTCAGTTCAAAAAATGAATTTAACGTAGTAACGCCAAATTACTTGATCCTAAAGTGTGTTTAAAAATCAGTGTTAACAAACATATCAGACAATTGGCTTGCCTCCGGCGGGATTAAGTAAATAACTCTAGACTATGCCACCATATGACGTGCACGAACAAAATTTATTATACATAATTGTTAATTTCGATTTCCAATTCAATAAACCATTATTATTGCAACTCAAATCTTGGCACTCAAAACCCTACCTCGTCTTTAGAATGGGTTTCTATTGAGAAGCGTAACAAAAAAGTATAAACTTTAAATCCAAAAATTTAATTTGGAAATTAATTCATCGAATATCAACCTAACAAATCAACAAATTAGTAGCCATGTGACAAGTGATAGGCTGCTTCTAAATTGTCAACTCTACATTTAAAAGCGTTTTGATGAATAAATTGCATAAAGCCACATAATTCCCTTTATTCAGAGATTTTTGTTGCTAATTTCGGGTGCCCTGAATCCAAATATCCAACCTTTGAAAAAGGTTAAATTTTAGAAATTTCTGCGCATTTTTACAAAATTTTTTGAAGTTTTTAAATAAATTTTCAACTTTCAACATTCCTCAAGACCTCAAGTTACTTCGAATTATTTGAAAAAAGTTACTGAAATTTTTTATAAGTTTACTTTTTTCGATTCTTGAGGGAGTATTGACGAATTAACAAAAATATGTACCACATTAAATTAAAGTTATATCTAAAAGCAAAAAACCGCGCATTATGTACGCTTCCAAAATTAATGAAAGATACTTAATCGTTTTTACTTTCTTTATTAATTTTTGAGATACTTATAGTAATATCTTAATGCAATTTTTTTTTAAATTGTTGAATTTACCTTTTCAGGTGATTCTAACTGTGGAGAACGAACATGTGTATGCAAAATGTCATAAAAATTTATTGAATAAACTAAATTAAGATTTCAGAATCAGTTTTATTCTTTCATGTGGGTTTGTAAGTTTATCAGTAATCAATGATTGATTTCACTCAAATCTGACTCATTTTTAAGCTTATAAGCTCCACATCACCGATAAGTAAGATGTTTTCATTGTAAAATTTCCTTATAAAATGTTTAAAAACTTATCCTTTGCAACAGCATATTTTGTTTCAATTTTCAAATCATTTAACCGTATTTTAAATTATAATTTTTCCAATTTTCAAAAAAAAAAATACAGTGTATCCCCGATTTTGTCTACCCCTGATTTTATCGCCTTTTTTTACCCGATTTGATCACTATTTTTTATCTAATGTTCAAAAACTCTTGTTCAAAGCTTCTCTTTTCGGGATGATTATCAATTGATATCGCTTCAATTGAACACATAATAAAACAACATGATAACATCGATAGCGACTTATGAATAACACAAATAAAGATGTCCGATTTTATACAAGTGTTTTTTTTATTCACATATTGGTTAATATAATCAAAGTAAAACATACAACGATACAACAAACCAGCATTGATATGATCAACAAGCTTGTTTTGGACTCTTGGAGCCAAAAAGTTATAAAGGCATTATAGCTTATTTCGAGAAAACACGCTTACAAATGGGTGTGTTATTCCAACTTCCATACATTTTTCGAAAATTTTTAATTTTTTTTCGAGCTCAAAAGTATGTATTTAAACTTAAAAAATCAAAAAAAAAAGTTTGTGGTAACAAAACATTATAAAACTTAATTTAATAATTTGTTTTTCACAAGTTCATTGTGATTTTAATCATTGAGGATCTTTCATTATTCTTGATAATACCAGTCGAAACAGAGTGTTTTGTTAAGAAACACATAAAGCAACAAAATTTTATAATATTTCGATAAATAAAGAGTATAAACTGATTAATATTCGACTGATAGCACTCAAAAACACCTTACACTGTTTTAAATAATGATTTCTGATTAATTTCAACAGCATTATTCAAAAAAGTGCTTTTTAAAAATCACCCGATTTTGTCACAGTCCCCAATTTGTCAACCAAAAATTCATCATTGGGTGATAAAATCGGGAATACACTGTATTTAATTTTTCCCATTTTTTTTTTCAAGTAAGTTTGTCTTTGTTTTTCAATTTTCAATTTTTGAGCTGAGAACTTGAGAACACAATCTTCTTGGAAGCTTATAAATCTAAATTTTTAATAAGAAAAGCATTATGTATTTAAATTTATGGCGACCAAATATTAATAGTTTGAAATTTTGAACTATAACTTTTCATTTATTTTTATGATTTTAAATATTTTCATTTTGAAATGATCATGATCTTAATTAATTTTATTCTTCATTTGAAATTTGTACAGTTTCTTATTGATAGTTCAAGAAAGACATCAAATTTTCCAACCTGTACTTTGTCGGTATAAGCTTTGAACTTCACTCAAAAACTTTTTTGACCTTTTATTTTAATCACTGGAAGAATTTGATAAGAAAAATAGATTTCATCTCAGACATTGGTCGCTGGCATTCTTGAAATAAAATGAAATATTTTCATCGTTAAGTGAAATGAAATTCAATCTTCAACTTTGTGTGTCGAAAATATTCTCTACTAGCTGATTTTACCCGGCCTTGCTCGAGTTCACATACAATTATCAATCAAAATTAGTCTTCTGACTTTTCGAAATTTTCTAAGCTTTGTTTTCTTTATTATACAAAATTTGTCCCATCTTTGGCCATGTAAACTTTGTAAGTTTTGTAAGTCTTTTTTAAAAATTTTATTTGGATTCAAACTAATAGTTTGTGTTAACTAAAATTTAAAAATATTTTCCCTTCAATGCTTATTCATATTTTAGCAAAAAACTATCTTTTAGGTTGAGTAGATTTGGCTTTTTATTTGAGGCCCTTGCAGGCAAAGGGGTATAAGTGCATATCAGTTAATTTCAAGAAATCACGCTTATAAGTTTTTGTAATTGGCCATTGGTCATACATTTTTCGAACGTAAAAGTGTGTAATTAAAATGCTTAAAACATTTAAAAACCAACAAATTGAGGTTGTAATATGAAAAATCTCTTTTACATTATCAACTCTATTCGATTATATTTGTACTTATACCCATTTGGCTCTGAAGGCCTCATTTTTAATCTTTAAATGATATCAATGTTTTTTATCGTTCTCATGTGTTTTCTAATGAAAATCCATTATTTGAAGCTTGTAAACATATGCGAACGACCGCTTTTTAAAATTATCTCACTTATGAAGATGGACGATCTTCCCGTAGGATGGTTTGTTCAAGTTTTATTTACATAGAAATTTCTGAAAAGACCTTCGCTGAAACCTTGTTAAATAATCACTTAGCATGTTTTCAATTATTTGCTGTTTTATTTCACATTTTGATTAGTTTTTCTTTGACGTTGGAAGTTCCACAATTTAATTTATAAAATTGAAAACCTCAGATTTAATTACTAAAAAGTTTCAAGCGTTGTATTTAGTTCTAAGTTTTTTTTTCAATAATGCACATTCAATTTTTTAATACTCCGTTAGAATTACTCGACGGCTATCAAAGCGTTGAAATAGTAGCCTTTTACTTATAACTCTGAATTTAATTTTTTCTTCATTCTCTGAGAAGGAATTCCGAAAATATGAAAATGGTTGGTTCTTAAAAATTGGAATTTATGAAAAAAGGGTTCATTAGTCTCTAGCGCTCAGTCAAGACGTTAGTTCAGCTAAATAAGTCAATTTGTTATAAAGATGAATCATTGCATCCATACTTTACATAATTCATATTCTTGTAAACTTTAAACGTCCCCAGGGTCGGAAGGGACCACTTGAAAACCACTTTTCTAATTAATTCCTAACAGGCGAGAAGTATTTTTTCATCTGAAATGTAGGCTCATTATTTCATCCGAGAACCTCGTACTTTTGCCCCGTGCTACAAACAGTAGAAGGAAAAAATGCGCCAAAATCTCCACTTTCAAATTTAAATGTTTAGCAGGCTTTGATTTACTGTCCAGTACACGTGAACTTTGCTTGAGTCTCGTTTCTAATGCCCACCCCATGGTGACGGTGAAAATAACCCCGCCAAAGGAAACGAAAAACGGTTGGCAAAATTGGTGCCATGACTTTTGATTCGTGTGAATAAAAACAAAAGTTGTATGGAAGGGTCCCTTTTCTAAGGTGGAAGGGGCTCAAAACTATTACTAAAACCTTACCATGGTCCAAACACATAACTGTACCAAATTTCAGGCTGATCGGTTAAGCGGTGTGGATTTGTATAAGGTGCATACAAACAAACAAACATATATAGTCCAACTCATCTTTATATATTAGATAGTTCAAATTGATATTGTTTTCCTAGTCTAAAATTCACATTTCAAGTCGTCTTTACTTATTTTTCCATTTTCAAAATATTTCCACGGAATTTTTCTATCAACCTTTGTAGTGGAAATAAAAAAAAAAGTAAATTGAGATGACTAATAATAAACAATTGATATCATTTTGCTGAGCTATTCTTAATCATGGTTATTATGTGAACTGATCTTAAAATTGATAGTATCAGAAAAATTTATCATTCTTTTCGAGTTTATGTGACGATTCTGAGTAAAAGAAATGATGTGAGAAATCAATTTCTTAATTTATTTTGAATTTTGTTATTGTTATTATTTCTAGCTTAATTTGAATTTCGAACCGATATGGCGAGGATGGCAACCCTCCATTGATGAAAAATATTGAATCTTCCACATTTGAATAGATTACAGAGAATAAAAGTACATTCCAAACAATATTTTTCGAAGTGATATTGTTAGTTTATTGTTAAAACTAATAATGTTATTATTTTAAGAATTTTTCTAAGAAAAACTCATCATATGACCGGTGCAAATTCGAAGCTTATTTTGTCGAAATGTTGAGAGCAATTCGTGTCTCGACAATATTTTTCGGAATCGTTAATTTATTTAACCTTATCATCAGATTCAATTAATTTTGGGATTTCCATTGAATACTGCATGCAAAAGTGGATTCCTGGTAGTTCAATTTACATACACATTTCCAAAAACCTCTAAAATTATTTGCAATCGAGGCTGCAATTTTAACATTGCATTCTCGGTAACAAATAAATTGACATTGTTGCTTTTTTTTAAGTGGAACTTGATTCCTGTTTCATTCTTCAGTTTAAATAAGAAAATTGTTCCATTAAAAAGCGCTCCAACGTTTGATAAATTACTGATATTTCTCGTATTACAGCTATCTGTTCTAATTAAATTCTCAGAAACCCACCCACTCCAAAACATTTTAATTTCACAAAATAACATCTGCTTTTTTTCGAACATTTCACTCAACCGGTAAGCATGGAGATGTATTTTGATCTGAAAATTATGCATCTCCGAAGAAATTAAACCCACAATTCATATCGGTCCCAAAAATCCCACAGAACAAACGAACGATGAAGTTTGAGTGAAAGTGTGTCACCCATTCGACGGGGATGCACAGAGATCACTACACGCCCGGTTGACGATTTCGACGGATGGAAGTATAAAATGGCCGCGGGCTAGAAGACTTTTACCGAACAGACGAATCACACATACAACCCCCCCTGCCATCTGCCATCTGGAAATGTATGCTGTCAGACATCAGAAGTCTTCAAAGAGGGAGGGAAAGCTGAGGGAAAACGAGCAAGAATAAAACAAAACCGAATCACACAGCACTGGAAAGTGTTTGCAACAGATGTTCAAATAGATGGCAACATATTGTGTATTTCGTTATTTTTTGGACGATTTTTTTCCTCTTTCTCTTTGTTTGGAGGACAGTGTGGTTGAACCAAAAAAAAAAGACATACAAAATGGCGAGTGAAATTGTACCGAACCGGAATGATAGCACCAAGAGTAGAAGAACGGGGAAAGACATTTCGGGTCCGACAGCCATCACCATTTCAATATTATTTCATGGTTAGACGAAAATTTCCATCTCTTCTCAGAAACAACAGATCCGAATTTTGTTCCAGCTTCAGTCTGGGGATCTGAGCGAGGGCAAAAAAAGGAAGGTGCCAGTTCATCTACTGCACGTACTAAACGGGTAGAAATTTTTTTTTAACTCACATTCTCAAATGGTCGAGAGTTAACTTTTTAGTTAAATACTCTTATTTTTTTCGTCTCTTACTATTTAACTTCATTTATGATAAATTAACCGGAGAAAAAGGAAAACGACATTTCGAAAACTTAAACCTAAAGAGAGAGCAAACAGCAGAGGTCATTTTCCAAAAAAAACAAAACTAAAGCTTTGGAGTGGTTGAGCTGCATGACTCCTTGCACCCAACGAGATGTGCATGATCTAAAGTTTGGAACTCATGGTTGGGTTGCAACTAACAATAATATTTCGGGAAAAAAACAAGAGTAGTGGCTCAGTACTGAAACATGTCCTGCTGCCACGTCACGAGAGATGCTTTTCTTGCATAGTTTGGTCGCTTTTATGCCGGTTCAACTCGAAATCAAGCATCACAGAATGTTGCGTTTTCACCGAGAAACTGTGATTTTTTTTTTTTTGAAAAGTATTCTCAAGTAACTTTTGTTTCGCAGGAAATGAGCTGCTTTCTGAATCCCTGAAAAGCAGAGTTCAAAACTTTTAAATTAAATTTAAATATGAGGCTTTGTAATATCAGGTCATAAAAACAGATTTCCGTTTTTTTTTGTTCAAAGCGAGTATACTTAGCTTGACACTAAGACTTACTTAAAAGATTCAACATTGAAGTCGTTAATTAAAAGGAAGAATGGGGATTCTTGATCTTTTTTTCTTATATTCATCATATCTTTTAGGCAAATATTTGCAGATCACCTTTTAAGCATTTTCTGACAGCGTATAATTTGCGTGACTAGATCCTTTATTGAAGAAGACTTGATCCTTTAATCAAGGTTCCCTAAGCTTTGGTAAAAATCATGTAAAATCTGATGATAAAAGTTCCATAGACTTTTTTAAAGTTCCTTGGACTATTTCGACCATATTTATATTCATTTCCCAATTTATAAGTGTCAGACGAAAGGTATCCAAATAGTTTGTCTGCTACCCTGAATTAAAATTGTCAGATTGCCCGGTTTTATCCAGATTTGCCCTTGTACAGAAGTTTGGAATAGTCCGGTCCGGCCTGGTTGCCCGGATTTCATTGAAAAATGCCCGGATTTCGACCGGATTTATTCACTTTATAGAGCAAATCATACAAAAAAAAATAACAAACGCCTCCAGAACGAAATTTTTTTGAGCAAATTTTTTTAATAACCATGATAGATTTTTGGAAGCATAATATGCGATTAAAAATCCATCGATGAGTCTAAATGAAAAAAAAAAATTCTCAATTTTTTTTTTGATTTTTGTTTAGTAATTTCAAAGTTATGATAAAATTTGACAGGATATTGCCCGAATTAATTAATTAATGGTCGTCACTTTGGAAATCAAAAAATTCTGTCAACCTTACCCTAAATCCTTTGCATACTTAATGGCGCAATTTTCTTATTTTCAGATACATAAATGAACTTCGTTTAGTCCTTTTAATTAGGAAATTATTGGAAAAATGCAAGCCATTTGATAAATATTAATGATTTCATGCTTAGCAATGATCATCATTCATTCAGAAGAAAAATATATCTTTTTGAACTTCAGGGGTTGAATGAACGCATAGCATACATTTTGGGAACTTTTTTTTTTTTTATTTAAGAGTTTACTTTTGCTTTGAAAAAAAAAAAACATGGAATTTGGAAGTTCATATAACACTCTAACGATTGACATATTGGAATAAATATTTTGATTATAATTTTTTCATTTGGGAAACATGTTCAAATGATTGAAAAAGCTTTTGAAATCACATTTTGTTTGATTTTTCAAACAAATTACAATTACTTAAGAAATAAAATTTGATTTCTTAGATAACTGGTTTGTTGTTTTGTTCTATTTGGCATTTTTTTTTTCGAGAACATTTGATCTGTGTAAGACATTTCTGTTTCGAGTTATAGCTCAGGAATCAAATATCCAAAATCTCCACTAAATATTTTCGGTTGCTAGGTAAGGGAGTGCTTTTTTAAGCACTCTTCCTCATTTATTTGGCCGTTAACTAAGGCAATCTTATAAATGACTAACAGAAACCCCAAGCAGACATTGATGCCTGATTCGAAAGCAAACAGTTACAAAAATGAGCTATCGATGACATAATCATAGGATTATTTAGTACCTACTGCATTTTTCCCAATGGCAAAATGTCGGGTGACTGCAAAAATAAGCATCATTAAGGTGTATACTTAGCAAGCAAATCTGGTTTATTTTGGTTCGAATTAAAGTTGTACTGTAGCAAAATTTTGCTCTCGATGCGCATAACACCTCGTTTAGCAGTCATTTTAAAAAGAATTTTGAAACTACAACGATGCCAAATTTTGGTAGCAATATCAAAAAAGGCATCATTATGTCTTCAAAACTCATTTTAAAACGTTGAATAAACGTTGGTGATATTATTGAGCAAATTTTCTGCGAAAAATAGGTCAATTTTAACACTATAATATCACAAGCTTTCTAAAAATTGGGTATCCTGAGATACAGTAATTCTACAAGAATCGGGTTTTTAGGACTTTTACCAATTTCATTTCAGTATCTAAGAAAACACCTTACATTTTCTATTCAAATTTGGCAAAGTGATGGTTGAAAGTTAGTATGTTTGAAATATTTGTAAAGTTCTATCGATGGGATTAAAAGTAGTTTGAGCTACAATATTTCAGGCATGAACCTTAAAACGCGATTTCTATTGAATTTTGGACGATTTATGAAAACAATATCTTTTGCATCCACAAATCAGTCAAAAAATGTCTGACAAAAGTAAATAAACGAAAGAAAAAATTGAATTAATGAATCAATTTTGTATTGAAATTTTGTATTTTAAGTTTTGGATTGAACTAGATTAACTGGATCTGGATGTTGAACACAAAATATGATTTTCCTATGGAAGCATTCGTCCAAATTTCTATAGAAATCGCAATTATAGGTGCATGCCTGAAATATTGAACCTCGATAGAACTTTTTAAAAACTTCAGAGCTGCTAACTTTAAACTTAAAAAAATCACTCTGCAAAATTTCAATGAAAAGCGTTGTGAAGTTTTTGAGATATTACAGTTTGAAGAACTAAAGTCTAAAAAGTCCGATTTTCGTAGAATTACTGTGTCTCATGTTCAAATAACTTAAATTTTATAAAGCTCAAGTTCAGTTGTATAAAAGTGTGATAGTTGATCTACCTCAAGCTTCAAGTTTGATAAAAAAAATATCATCAGAGAAAAAAGTTTTAAAAGTTCAAAATCGAACTGATAGTGCGCGTGTGTCTAATTCAATACAATTGTGAACGATACCTTTTATTAAAAATATCTAGGCCTAGGCTTTCTTAACTTGTGGATATGAAATCCGACCTGTTTCTATGTCTTTTGGATGAACTAGAAAGAAAAATAGACCTCCTTGGTCAATGCTTATATGACGCTTAAATAAACACCGCTTTTATTACAGTTCAAGCTCTTTACGAGTTTTTTCGATCTTCTTTAACGATTTTGTCACTTGAACAATGGTAAAATTGTTGATTTTACCAAATTATCTTCAAACTTGCACAAATTTTGTTGTTCTTGTTTTTTTTTTGGACAATTTCCAAAAACCATTTGACAGATTGTCACGAAATGTAGATGTGAGTTACTCCAGCAGATATTAAATTAGCTATTTAATATCTGCATCAACAATTTTCGAGGTTCATGACGAAAAATATTTATCCTTCTTGCTACTCCAAGTGATCTGTTCTAAATAACAGAAGTTATTCAATCTATATAGTTTTTTGCTTAAAATTTGAAAAGTAATCAACTAAAAAAGCCAATAAGAATCAGCAGTGATCAAAGCTCGTTAACATAAAATTTATTACATACTTCGAAACTTCTGGAGTTTCATATTTTAACATCGGCTCTCGACCATGGTAGCCAAAACTACCGAAAAAATTGTAATTTCACACAATTAGGTATTACAGACCACATAATTTTGAGATAATTTTCAGATTTACCAGATTTTTTTGGAAGACTTTTCATAATTCAATTGTCAGGTATTCAAATCAAACTTCAGATACATCGAATGATGTTCAACACAAAGGAAAGTTAGCTGTATCAATATGATAACAAAAATAACTAGCATAAGTTGGAAGTGATATAGTAGTAATAAGTTCGAATCTATTTATTAATGTAAAAAATGTTTAAGAAGATAAACAAAAGTTTGGAGGAAGAGCTTTCATATTTATCGAAACATCATTATTGTATCCTTACTTGACCATTTCTGGTGTTACTTCCATGACACTTCTCCCAGATGTGGTATGAAGATGTCCAAAATGTTGCTCCAACTTTGATCATCTGGGCCATAGTACCTACTCACGAAACTTCCACCTTTCATAAGCTTGTGACATTTCTTACAACGGAAGAATTTCATTCCAAGCTTGTTTCATCTCGTGGCTAAACTTTCGTGATTTATATGGGAAATGCCAATAAGTGGCAGCGATAGAAAAACCCCTAATTCTTAACTCAAGTGTGCAAAATGAGTAAGACTGCTTTTCATAAAATTTTGTGATGAAGAGCATTACAGGATACGCTTCCAAAATTTTACAAAGTCACTTAATTTGGCATCAGAATTCAAACCAAAAGTCACTGAATTTGGGAATTTATTTTGTTGAAAATAAAGCATTTGACTGGTTTTTTAATTGTGTGACTTTTTTTTATTTCCTGGAATTTCAGTGTTTTAATTTCGCTTTTCCAAAAAAAAAAATCAATTTTCTACCGTAACTTAAAAAAAAATCTTTTCATTTCAAACTTATTTCGAAATTGAAATGTGTCAAATGGTTAAAACTACAAATAAATTGGTATGTTAGTATTTTTTTTATTTTCTAAAGTACACAGCAAAAAAACGTTCATGTAAATTGGCATTGTTTTAGAGAGGGAAATTTGGGCTTCTTATTTTTGTTTTTGGCACATGAAGCTTATATTCATATCGTGAGTGATATCAAATTTCACGATTATTTTAATGCGAAAGTGAGTGTTTATATCTGTATCTTCTGGTTTCCCTCGACAATCTTTGTTAATGCCTTCATAAATATTAGAGTTTTCTTCCTGGAATTTACTGACCGGAAATTTCAGAGAACAAAAAAAAAAATTTGGGAATTCCCGAATCCCGGGAATCGCTTAAAAATCCCGGGAATTCCCGAAGTAAAAAAAGTGCTAAATCACTTAAAATTCACACGATCTAAATTTGAAAAATGAATCAGATTGAGCAAGGAAAATGATAGTCCTACCTTGATATATAGCTTGGACTTAATCATTTTTATTTTTTAAACCGGTTATTAGGGTTGCCATCCGTCCCGCAAAAGCGGGACATGTCCCGCTTTTTTGATAAATGTCCCGCCGTCCCGCTTTTTCTTCAAGATGTCCCGCTTTTTTTATTGAAAAACTTTGCAAGTTCACTGACTTACACTGGAAAAGTCGAACATTAGCCTCAATTTCAATTCATTCGTTCAACACAAAAAAAAAAAATTCAAATACGTATTTTTCTCAAAACGTTCAACTAATCCAATTAAAAAAACTTTAGTATGATGAAAATATTTTTTAAGCTGCTTCCAAATGATTACAGATCTTAATTTTTCGACGGAATCTCAGTTAGCCTTTTATCACCACTTTTTCCGACTCAATTGTCCAAAATATACAATGATGGAGGTTTTCTTAAGTTTAAATTTAAATTTCAAAAATAAATTTGAAATATATTTGTTATCATACGAAGGTTTTTATCGCAGTATGAAAAGAAAGTTAGAAAATTAGAAAATTGAAAAGTTAGAAAAAAAATGAGCAAAATCAATCAGCGTTAAAAAAAATCTTATAGTTTTTTCTAAGAATAACTTTAGCAGAGGTATACGTATAAGTTTGGCAATACAATAAAGCTTTTTTTCAAGAGTTCCTTAAATCTCCCGCTTTTTTCGTGAAATGTCCCGCTTTTTTTTCAAAAAGTATCTGGCAAGCCTAGGTTAATACAATAAATTTGAATAAAAATATTTTTTTGGTTCAAAAACTTAGTGAAAAAGAAAAAAAAAATACAATGAATCGATAGAACCAGAAAATTCTCATTAAAAAACACTGCGAAAGAATCTGAATATTCTATTTTGCAACTCTCATCATTCAGAACTTCCGATTCGCAAACTGTTGACAGTAGCAAAATCATCGGCAGAGATATGACACTGTTTGGAACAAAAGGATAGTTATCTGGAAATTTACGAAATTTAATGAATACCTAAATTCCTTTTACCTAAAAAATTCAAACAATCACATAAATAAGGTACAGTAAGCAGTAAAGTTGTGAAATTTAAAACTTCAATTTTCCTAGAATCTCGAGAATTCCCTGGAAAAAGGTCGTCAGATTTCCCGATTCCCGGGAACGGAAAAATTACCGTGAAATGGACAATCTAATTAATATCACAGGTTTTTTTGTTCATAATATCGAGTTGTCGATTTTCTATTAGCTTTTAATGAAAGTTTTTTTTATTGATTGTAGTCATAAAATATTATTATCTTTATTGAAAAATATGAGCTCAAAAAACAATGGATTTTGATTTAATTTACTAAAATTTGATGTATCATTACTGTGTGGTCCAATTTATTTTCAGTAGAATGTTTACGCCAGAACTCGAAAAATTATGCATTTTAAACCATTTGTCATGATAAATCGATTTTCATGACGAATTAGTTCAAAAGATTTCAAATTAAAAATAAAATACATGATAAAAGTTGGTTGATATATTTAGAAATAAGAAAAAAAATATTATAAAGTTATAATATGTTTTATTTCTTTTTTAAATACATAAACTAATCTTCACTAAAAGTTTTGTCACGTTAGGACCCCTTTTATGTTTAAAAAAACAAAAATTGAAATCCACAATATCATTTTAATATTGATTTACAAGAAATCATTCATTCCTGCATAAAATCTCTCAAACATAAATTATTGTGTCAAAAACAAGTTTCTTTATAAAAACTTAATACGTTATGATGAAAAAATAAAAGGCTTGTAATCGGTTTGTTGAATGTGTGGTATGAGTTCCAGTGCATTAAGTTTTTAAACTCAGTGGAACATTTCTTATTTCTCTTTATTCATTCAAATAATATAGAAACAAAAATAAATTTCTTAGATTTTTATTTTAGAATTTCTTTTATTTCTTAAAAGATTTTTTTATTCTATTTTTTTTATTATCTTTATAAGTTTTCGTGGTTTATTTAAAAATCGCGATGTATGGGTATCGATAACAACACAATAATCTAATATTGAAAATTTATTTCAATTTTTCTCCCAAAAATTTTAAAAATTTAATTCAAAACCACCTATTTCCGTTTCAATGTATGTTAACAACATTTTCTCAAAACTTTTTTTACCTTTATTTATTAGAATAAGGATATCAAAACAAATTTTTGGATTTATTGATTTGATTTATGTGATGACAATCCGAAATTAAATAGTTTGAATCGCTTGAAAACTTTTTAAGGGGTAATTGGCTTTAATTTTACTCGATAAGTCAGTTTTAAAAACATTTTGAGTGAAAAGTGGATTCGGTGAACGACTTTTTTTTTTAAATTGAACCATAAACTATCATTACTATGTTGTTTATATTTTGAAATATTTTCCTTACAATTCAGGGAATAGCATGTTGTTGTCAAAGTTTTTACCGCTTGTTTGTTTTGTTGTAGACTTGTACACATACATACTTTATTGATGAACCGTTTATAATACCTAGAAGAAAAGAGAAAAAAAAATTATTAGTTCAAGATTTACACATTCAAAAGAAATAAAGGAAACTGGGTAAAATGTATGAAACTTGTTTTTTTTACTTGTATCCCGATATGCAATATACAGGTCGAAAGATTTTGACGAGACTAGGAAAAATCAATATGTTGCTGGAAAAATTTTCTTGTGGGAGAATAAAGTTATGAAACAAAGAGTTGTTTTTAATAGAAAATTAGTATGGGAGAGTGGGGAATCATGGGCCACATTTTTTCGTTGTTCCATAACTTCTTTATCATAAAAGATAAAATGAGTATTAAAAATGGTATGGTTTTTTACATTTTCAAGGTATCATAAGGTATTTTTTTAAATTTTTTAACAAGTTATTTTCCCCAAATTCTGACTGTTTGAAAAAAAGCAATATTTTTTGGATTTTGAAAAATGGTGAGGAATCGTGGGCCACCAGATCCAAATTGACCAAATAACATGCAAAGTTTATGAGTTGACCCAAAACTGTGATTTCCTTATTCATTTGGTTATTTAAAAGCACTTTCAGATGATGAAATAAAAAAGAGAGCTGTGTATGATCGCATAGATTCCAAAACCTGCCTCGCGAACGTTTTGGCAAAATTTCTTATATAGGATGGACAAAATATTTTTCATAACTCTTCATTTGGCATAAGAAAACTTTGCTGATAGGTAAAACGTATTTTAAGTTCTGAATGTGTATAAAAACATAACAATATAGGTGATTTAAGATGTGTGGCCCACGATTCCCCACAAGCTATGATTTGAAAATTGGTTGCGTTTATGTGACTTATTGATGTTTCATCAAAAATTCCTTTTCCACGTGAAAGACCATGACAAAACAAAGATCATAAGCGTATGAGCATATTTTTGTTATGCACTATAGGTTCCCCATCGATGAAATTAGGGGGTGTTTTTTTAATTATGTAAGTAATTTTTTCTAACTTTTTTTAGCTTGATAAATAAAAGAAGCATATTGTGCGTATTTCAGTCAACAAAACATAGGGATACATGCTCACGCAAGCGACGACGACGACTGTTGGTTTGAGATTTTTATCTCAATACACATCTGAGATATTAAAAGTGGCCCACGTTTCCCCATGGCCCACGATACCCCACTCTCCCCTACTAAATAATCTTATTTTGATTGAACGAGCAATTTTTTCGAATGTACACGGAAAAAATAAGAAGATTTACTATGGAACCATGGAAATCTACTGCGGGAGAAAAAGTTATGTGTTGAAGAAGTTGTGTTATTTCGAAAAAAAGAGTGGCAAAAATAGCGATTTTGAATACATCTTTTTCAATTCACAACTTTCTTTCTCTCACGGTAGATTTTCTTGACTTCATGAAGATTTTTTGTCTTGTCAAGATCTGTATTCCAAGGCCCAACTGAACGGAAGATTTTTCGAAAATCATTACAGTAGGCTTAGAAAAAAGGAAAAATGTAGTTTTTCAAGTCTTAATTAAAAATATGAACCAATCTGTCAAGCGTGTCAAAGATTCAGCTTCCCAATCAACCATGTACAAATTCCAAAACATGGATCAGCCCATTCTAAACAGCGGCACGGCTAATCACACTTGGTTGCCCTTGACTTCACACCCCATCCAAATGTAATCTGTACCAACTCGCTCAACATCAGCAGGAAAACAATCATAAAATCTCACCCGCAAATTGAGAAACGGGCCTTCTCAATCCCACGCACGCTTTATTTGGCAGGCAGCAACAAAGTCATTCCAAAACAAATCGACAATGACATGTTTTCATCCGGCGCAGCTTCCTAATAAGCGCCTAATTAAATTATAATCCCTCAACTTTGGCCCGGGTTCTGATAAGAGACAAGCAAGATGGAATGGTTTCCTCAATTTAAGTGGGGAGGGGAAAGGAAGAACGTTGCGTTGAAGCAATCAGTAACAAGAAGAGCCCACCCAATCTTGGAGCAAATCTTTTTCGGTCAAAGTTGTCGAAGAAGGCAGCACATGCTGGGGCTTCTTGGCGTAAATCCTTCCCGAGAAAAGAAAAACCATGGATTTATTCGATTATTATCGCCCGGGCGTGAGTGATTCCAAGCTGGAAGAGGGAGGGTGGATGAACTAAGAAGGTTGGAATGAGTGTTCACTTCTTGGCTTGCGAGTCCAAAGAAATCGTATAGGATGAAAAAGTTTATACCAATTTTCTGGGATTGGATCTTGAAAGAATAATTGATGGGGAAAATGGATTTTTTGGAAAATATTTCCATTTGAGGACTTTTGAGTCAGGGGGAATATGCTTAAAAATATAAATTTTGGTTTAAAAGTTCCCTGAAAATCATAGAATTATACAGAAAGTGATTCATTCAGAACCGAATTTAGGAGTACTAAGGCACGGTAAAAAGAAGCCATTACAACAGACTTCCTGTATTACACCTTCCTCCTTCATCACGATTTTTTTTTCTCACGGTTTTCGATAAATTTCATAATTGTTTAAAACCTTTTGTTTGAATATCTCAAATTAAGTCTTCAGCTTTACTAAAATATTTTACAAATCGTTTGAATTAACACGTTCGTCGCCACGGCACCCATATTCGGGTGACGGGTGTATTTCCTGGGGGCCCGTCACATCAAAAAGCGTGTGACGCTCTCTTCCTTGAGTTTACCACTCAGCTTCGCCACACGTTTCAAATATGGGAGTGTTCCCTCTTTGCTTTCTCTCTCTAAAAATTCCTTTGGGCCCGGCTAGTAAAACTACCAAAATGAGCGTGTTAATATGTTCGTATTGTAAAGCTGTAAACAAAAAGAAAATGGCTGAACTTCTATTCTTAGATCTGTAAAATGCGTTCGACACTATAAATCATGAGATCCGTTTCCTCAAAGCCATACACAACCGCCACAGAATGTAACCAACAAAGAATTTGTATTCCGAAGCTGTTAATTCAACATAGCCTATCAAGGCTTTAAGAGAGTTCCAAGCTATTTCTGTTGATAACGCAGGTTTCAGTGGTGGAATAGAGTTAATCTTCATTCTCATTCTTCGTCTACTCGTTACAATGTTACTCGTACCATGAGCGAAAACTTATTTGTCACTTTTCTCACTTAGATTCCCTGATCGGGAAAGTACTCATTCCTCGATGAGTAAAAAAATACTTCCATACTGTAAGAAACTGGTTAGTTATGGTGCGTTGAATAAACTAAGTGTGCTTTCATTCGCTTTTCAGTATGTGCACATTGTGCTATTTATGCCGCAGTTAGATCCCACTTTCGCATGTCACACACACAGGCAAGCTCACGAGCACAAGGGGCTGAAGAAAACAAAAATTCCCGTACCAAGTTTTCAGTCAAGAAACCCGCAGGAAGAAGAAAAATGAAACGAGCCAAACACGTATAGGGGCAACATGGCGTACTCTTTGCTCAAATTTCAACCAGAGTCAATTTTCTAATAATCCTTAAAATTATATCTGCAGCTCGGGAATGTCAATCAAAGGGATCTTTGGTAACATCAATAAATTATGGTTGGGCACAAAATGCAGAGTTTTAAGCATAATCCTTGTTAAAATTGATTCTAAATCTGCAATATGACAACAACAGATGCGTTTGGCAACCAAAATGTTACCCTATTTCGAGTCTGTGTTTAATTTCGGGAACCACACTGACGTTCTGGTACCAAAAATTTGGTACGGTGCGTTTGTATGCGATTTGACAGCTGGTTCAGTCCTCTGCACGAGCATGGGTCTCAGCTTCGTTCCCTCCTTTTTGGGTTTCAACGGTTTCAATCGTCGAATCGAGTGGACGCTAAAAGGTCAGTAGCAGCTAGAAACAACATCAAGGAAATCGGAGATTTCCTTCGGAAGACAGAATCGGAATTTTAAAATGGTGATCCTGCCAGAAGGCTTTTTCTCAAGTGCACGATAAAAGTATGAATAGCTTCAAGTGAAAGGAAATCGCCGGTTGCTTTGATTGTAATAAAATTAGTGAATTTTCTTGTGTGATCCGAACGCAATGTAGTTGAGGAACAAAATGGCTTCGTAACGAAATCGGGATGAAGTGAGTGCCAGTTTTCTAAGACTAAATGATTTTTTTCCAACGGCAATGCAAAAAAATTATCCTACGTAGAGAGTGGTGTAGCTTCTGCAGTTCTCTTGCTCGACGATTTATTTTTATCATGATTCAGCCTAAATAAATGCCTTAACTGCCAGTTTATTGAAAAGTTAAAGTTCAGGTAAGAATCGCCAGTCGGCAAGCAAGGCAGGACTTCGGTTCAGTTGAAGACTTCGGTCCAGTTAAGGTAAAGTTGCCAGTGTAGGACTTCGATCCAGTTTAGGCAAAGTTGCCAGTGTGGGACTTCGGTCCAGTTCATGCAAAGCTGCCAGATGAGGGCTTTTGTCCAGTTAAGGACTTCTATCCAGTTCAAGTAAAGTTGCAGTTTAGGACTTTGGTCCAGCTCAGGCAAAGTTGCCAGTTGAGGACTTCGGTCCAGTTTAGGACTTCGGTCCAGTTCAGGTAAAGTTGCCAGTGTGGGACTTCGGTCCAGTTCATGCAAAGCTTCCAGATGAGGGCTTTTGTCCAGTTAAGGCATAGTTGCCAGTTGAGGACTTCGGTTCAGTTAAGGACTTTTGTCCAGTTCAGGCAAAGTTGCCAGTTTAGGACTTCTGTCCAGTTTAGGACTTCGGTCAACTACAGGTAAGGTTGCCAGTTGAGGACTTTTGGCCAGTTTAGGACTTCGGTCCATTTCAGGAAAAGTTGCCAGTTGAGGACTTCGGTCCAGTTCAGGAATAGTTGCCAGTTGAGGACTTCGGTCCACTTTAGAACTTCGGTCCAGCTCAGGCAAAGTTGCCAGTTGAAGACTTCGATCCACTTTAGAACTTCGGTCCAGTTCAGGAAAAGTTGCCAGTTGAAGACTTCGGTCCACTTTAGGACTTCGGTCCAGTTCAGGCAAAGTTTCCAGTTGAGGACTTTTGTCCAGTTTAGGACTTCGGTCCAGTTCAGGTAAAGTTGCAGTTTAGGACTTTGGTCCAGCTCAGGCAAAGTTGCCAGTTGAGGACTTCGGTCCAGTTTAGGCAAAGTTGCCAGTTGAGGACTTCGTTCAAGTTTAGGACTTCGGTCCAGCTCGACAAAGTTGCCAGTTGAGGACTTTTGTCCAGTTTAGGACTTCGGTCCAGTTCAGGTAAAGTTGCCAGTTGAGGACTTCGGTCCAGCTCAGGCAAAGTTGCCAGTTGAGCATTTTTGTCCTGTTCAGACAAAGTTGCCTGTTGAGGACTTCGGTCCAGTGCAGGCAAAGTTGCCAGTCAATGTAGGATTTCGGTCCACTTCGGTCTAGTCTAAGCCAAGTTGCCGGTAGGACTTTGGTTCAGTTCAGGCAAAGTTTCCAGTGACAGACTTCGGTCCAGTTCAGCCAAAGTCGCCAGTGTAGGACTTCGGTCTAGTTAAAGCAAAGGCGCCAGTTAAGGACTTCAGTCCAGTAAAGGCAAAGCTGCCAGTTGAGAACTTCCGCCCAGATCATGGCTTCGGTCTAGTGTTGTCAGTTGAGGAATTCGGATCAGGTCAGGCAAAGTTGCCAGTTAAAGATTTCAGTCTAGTTAAGGCAAAGCTGGCAGTTGAGGAATATGGTCTATTTAAGGAGAAGCTGCTGGTTGAAGACTTCGAAAATTTGGAATTAGGTCTAATTGAGTTGCCTGTTACCAGTGTAGGCATTCAGTACAGTTGAGGACTTCGGTCCTGCTGACAGTATAGCAGGGCCGTAGGAAGAACCGACTCATGGGGGGGGGTTTTGGTGACTGATTTTTACCTATGATTTTTTTTGTCCTACAATCGAACAAAAAAAAAATATATCAAAATATGTATGTATGGAACTATATGATTATTCATTTTTAAGTACTCATTAATAGTTTTCGTATTAAATCGTAACTATATAAAAGTTCTCCTTAGACTAAAGGGTGAGCTTATTTTTTAATAATGAAACCTTTAGAAACAAAATATAGAATTTGCCTTTATTGATGGTTTAAATTTATGAATTTGTTCAAGAGTCTGGTAGATCAAAGTTATTTGATTTGAGCATAAAATATGTTCTTTTTAGGGTAGTCTTCAATTTCTTAAAAAAGCTTATTCTATACTCAATTCAAACAAGCCCAATCTTCCAAACTTTTAAGCAAATTCCATGATTCTAACCTTTAATGAAAATAAATAAAAATGTTCAAATAAACAGTAAGAGATAAAACATTGTTGCATCAAATCTGTTTGATACAAGCTTGAACTAAATTCATGATATTAATTTGAAATTTGGCTTTAATAAATCTACAACATTAAAAAAGTTAAACAATACACCAAGAAAATATAGAATTTCGTGCAGATTTTTTAGGTAAAGATCAGGTATATGTTTCTTTAACAGATTCTTTCTTTTCTTTCAAATATATGTTCATAGAGAATCAATTCCATAATGATAATCCTGAGGATGATTTTTTTTAAATATAATTTATGAAATTTTGCCTTAAACAAAACTTAAAAAATTAACTCAAATTCTTTTTTTTATTTGTAATTTTCAGCTGGATTCTTTGTGCAAACTGATTCTGATTGAACAAACTGAAATCTGGAAATTGAATTGACAAGAAAATATTCAAGTTCATGTTCTCTTGAATTCCTCAGCAATTTTATGTTGATTAAAAAACTTATTCACAAGCCAAATCTTTTTCTGAATTTTCAATCTGAATTTCAATTCAATTCCTGAAATGTACAAAAAAATGCGCTTTCCGAATCTTATTTCCAAATCAGAATTTTATGAGCCAAGCTCTCATTCATGAATCTTTTATTTGAACTCTGTAGTGCCTTGATCTTTAATCATAATTCATCATTTCAATTATTTATTTTTAAATCTGTTTTGTTGATCTGAATTAAAATGTGAATTTCAAATGATGAATCTGAATCTTAGTTTTCAATTTTGGATCACCACTTAGAAGCTTTAAATGTTCAAATTGTGTGTATAAATAAAGTTTAAGGTCTTCGAATTTGAATATAAAACAAACTTCTTCTTTTTTCATATTCGGAAAACTATTATAAAAATTTTGGAAATGCATATGATTTTCGAAAAACATGATTCAAATTTGATATGATATGCATTTGAACCAGGATTTCAAAGCAGCTTATCATTCCTAATTTCTTATAATCATTCGAACTGAAAATTAAGAATCCTAAACTTGATACAAAATCCGAAATACGAAAATATGTTAAAATACAAATTTGGTTACGGGAATATGGAACCATAACCTTTAAAATGGGTTTAATTTTAAACTTAATATTCAAACCTGAATTTCTATGATAAGGTTGCAGATTTCCCGGTTTTTACCGGGTTGGCCTGGATATTTAACATAAAATTTTGGAAAAGTCCGGTTCGACCCAGTTGCCCGGATTTCATTGGAATAGCCTAGATTTTGCCCGGGTTGATTTTCATTCTCATTTTCAAATCAAACTTTAAAAAAAATGTGTTGTAAATTTATTTTTATTTATGCGTCCAAAATTTTTGAAGCAAGTTTGAAAAAAAGAATCATGAAAGGTTTTTATTCTTGATTTTGATGAGTAATTCCAAGGTTCTGAACAGAATTGCCCGTATATTCCCGGATTTTGGTCGACAATTTTGAAATCAAATAGCCGGATTTTGCCAGGTTTTTACATAAAACAGCTCGGCTTTGTCCGGCCTTGATACGTGCTGAAAAAATTCTGGCTACCTTATTCCACGAGCAAGTGAGAAAAATTAAAAAACGGTAGCAGAGTTTTAAACTTGTGATGGGTTTTTGAGGTTTTTTTCATTAGTTTTTAGTCTAGATTGTTACTCTTGAATAACTTAGCTCTATGATCATAATTGGTTTATGAATTTAAAATTTTAAGTGTAAAGTAGAATACCTTGCTTGCTTTTTTGGATCCTCATGGGGGGGGGGGGTTTAACCCCCAAAACCCCCCCCCCCGTTCCTACGGCCATGCAGTATAGGACTTAGGTCAAGCTGAGAACTCTGGTCTAGTTCAGGCAAAGTTGCCAGTTTATAAGTTCGATCTGGATGAGTACTTCGGCTTAGTTTTAGACTCTGTCTGATAGAATGCTTAATTTCCAGCTTTGGACTTCGGTAATGTTAAGGCAAGTTTGCGTGTCGAGGGTTGAAATCAAGATAAGGAAACGTTGATCCGAAGTTGTCAGTTGAGTTTCTAAATTTGATTAAGTCAAAAATGAGATTGAGTTCAACATTTAACTTAAGGTTTAGTAACTTATGATTTTTGAGTGGAAAACGAGGACTGACGAATAAAGAAAGAGATTATGGATATGGAAAACCATAAGCAGACTTGATAAAATTAGTTTGTTTTAGGGTTTTGACATAGTTGAGCTAGAAGTCATCATTTTATGTCATTTCATATATCATCAGGTCGGTTAAATGAGACATGAAGTCAATATATTTTTATCGTTGAATTCTAAAATGCCAGGCGCCACTTAAAATTAGTTAAGATAACATCATTGTTGTTCCGTTCTATTTGACACATTTTTCTAGAATATTTGATATTTGCAAGACATTCCGGTTTTGAGATATCTCTCCCCTACTGAAGAAAGTTTTAGAAAAAGGTTTTTTTGTATTAAATGCACCTTTTTGTTGATGTCTGCAAAATAATCTTATTTTTGCCTTAACAATTATCAAAAATTCAATTTCATTTGAAACTGCTTACCCAAACAACCAGAAGTCGTATTTTATTTTACAGATTATATCGTATAGAATGTTACTTAAACTCATTTTCGTATATCTGCACCTACAATGTGCGGCCCATGCATATTCTTTATCGTATTTAGATGCATTGCATGATTTTATTACGACAAGAAGAGAGACTCGTATTTATGTACATATGAACTTGACCTTTGTGTACGACAATTCGCAAAAAATCTGTGAAACGACCGATTAACCCCAGACAACCAGAAGACGTATTTTATTTTACAGATTATATCGTATACAATGTAATTTAAACTCATTTTCGTAGATCTGCACCTACAATGTGTGGCCCAAGCATATTATTTATCGTATTTGAATACATTGCATGATTTTATTACGACAATATAATCCAAATCAAGAAATTGTGTGCTAATGTACTTATGTGGACTCCAAAATAATACGTATATACTGGTTTTGCTACATTATAAACGATATGTTTACACGTATATTTGCACGTATATTTGCGTTGCAAATTCGAAATACCCACCAAATGGTTGTCTGGGTTAAAAATTTGTAGAAAACTTATCTTATTTTTTCGCATAAGTCCACAAAACTTGCGGTCTTTGGGAAAACATGATGATGCAATGAAAGCCTTTATTTATAATTTTTTGAAATGGTTTATCAAAAAAGTTCCGAGTTTTTTTAAATGATTCGGACATATCTTTAAAAGTAAATATTCAAAAAACAAAGGGATTCAGGCCTTGTATCTTGAAGAATATTTTTAATTATCAGAAAATTTGTTATGACGTTTTAAATAATCAAAGTGAATAATATTAAAGTTGAGATTTAAGTTTTTTTTTTTGGATAATTCTGTTAACTATCGCAACTATTAAACGCCTGTCACATGGCCGTTTTTTACATGCCAACCAAAAAGAAGAGTAATGCCTAAAATTTGTATGGGAAATTTCTAACTTGTGAAATGATATGCGCTGCAGATTAATTGGTTTCTAGCCCTAGTACAAGATCTCATGCCAAATTTGGGCCAGATCGGAGCAAGTGAAGATGTTGCTCAACATGCCTGTAATTTGTATATGATTTGGAGTCATTTTTTTTAGGGAGGAACATGATAATCAAGTTCATTATCAAAAATATTGGTTTCCTTTGGTAGATTTTTTTAAAAATGCGGTTTTTCTCAAACCCTGAATTTTGACAAAGGATTCACTCGAAGACTGCATTTTGAATCGAGTTGATTTGAAAGAGTTATAAGGCTTCAAAAAAGTAGTAACTTTTTTAAGGATTCATCACTGTAAATGCTGCGTCAAAATGTTCGACGTAGGGCAAATAAGTATATACCCTTAGTAAGTTACCCCATTTTTTAAGCCTAATAACTTTTCTATCTAAATTTGAATTGGAATGCAATCCTGGGATTAAATATTTGTTAAAATTTAGGCTTCAGGAACACCCGTATTTGAAAGAAATCGATCGAAGGGGACCAACACTATTGATGAAAAACAGTTTTAATGTTCCTCCCGTACAAAATGCCCCAAAATCCCATAACTTTTTTAAAATTCGGGTCATCTGGGCCACTTTAGTAGACTTTAAAAAAGATCGATGAAAGAATTTTGAAGTTTAAATGGTTAGTTTCAAATTCTTGCTAAACTTCTAAGTAAAACCTATTCTAAATACAACCTATGTTTGTGATTAGATTAGAGTTTCAACACAAATGACCTATTGAATTGCAAACCGAAATTTACAATTCAACATTAGTTTCAATTTGGACACTTTGGAAACAAAATATCTTAGGCCTCAAGCGATTCATAACTAAATTTCGCCTGAAGCAAGCTAATTTTTGATATGGTTTTTAGCACTTATTTTAAAACACCTTTTGGGATCAAGTAAATTCCCATAATTTCGGTCAATTCCATTTTGAACTGAAAATTTAACCTGAAAAAAATTTCCATTGGGGGAGGAGTTAAACTTCTTAACCCCTCCCCAGTTTGCACGGCCATGTGTAAGAAAAAATATTGATATCATCAGTAATTTTTAATTTTCTAAAATCATGGGATTTTCACCCAACTCAAAAAAGAGGTGAAAGTACGTTTCGATATTATCGCAGACTGAGAAAAATTAAATTGGCGTGGATTGAAAATTATTTAGACTGCTTTCATCTAGACATATTTTTTTTCGTATATTTTAAAATTATTCCGAAAAATGAGGTTAAGTTATTTCTAAACATAAACGATATGAAATTGACAATATTGGAAAAAAATGTTCAAGCAATCAAAATTCTTGATTTCAATGAAAGTGTCAATATGTCTATTTAGTAGTTTTCAACCACTATCAAATGCCTCAGAAAGAATTTTATCAATGTGTCTCTGCTTTGCACAATAAACCCTTTATCAGAAGACATCTTGAAGGGGCAAAAGTACGAATCGCAAAAGTTCGAATTATATACAGGGTCTAACGAAGTAAATCTGAACGGAATATCCGCAAATTTTTGTATCTACAATCACCTGCTGATATGAAAAATTACTCAAACACGATCAACTTACTTGATTTCGTAGATCTGTTGAATATGGACAATAAGTGAAAAACTCCGAATTCACGCGGGCTGTTCGCCCATGTGAAGAATTTTTTATCAGAAGCGTGAAAAGAAAATGTTTCTGAAAGTAAAAATTCATATAAAATAATTATTCACTTGATTTCATGCAGAAAGGTGTGAATTTGAATGGTCGTACGTTTACCCCACATCGTTCGAACTTTTTCCCCAGAGATGGGGTAAAAATATGTTTCGAAAGCAGTGAAATATTTTCACTAATGCTATCAAATCCGTCATTCGATTATCTTTGTAATTATTTAGAAGAGAGATGAAAGTTTTAGGAATCAAATGCTGTTCTTGGTTTTTGGAAAAACAACTGCTAAATTTCTAAAAAGAGGATAGCACTAAGGTCGTACTTTTATCCCACCCTACTCTTACTTACTTACTTAGAAGTATTGACCTTCTAGAACCAAATTTTTTGCTGATAAAAGCACTGAAGTTGTATTTTGTGATTATTAAAAACTTTAGTTCCACAAAAAATCATATTGATGAAGAATATTTGATGAGTATATGGTCATAGCCGCCAATCCAAAAATGGTTTCAGAGAAATCACGAATAGAAGAAGTAGGAAGAAGAATATTTGATTTATCAAGCAAAATATTTTTAGTAAGTATTTTATATCATCATTTTAAACCAACTTCGAGTTTTTATACTTTCTGACGGTTCTTCCGGGAAGTCCTGTTCACGATTTTTAAATTACTTATTGCGAAAATCCATCTATCAGTCTACTTCGGTAATGTACTCAACCTAAATTGTTTTCACAAATTTAGCTTTCCTTTAATCTTTTCCGATTTTATAGAATTACTTGTTTTTTTTTCGTTCTGCTCCAATTCCGAACATCCACGTCATTCCACAAAAAACCAGGGCTAAAAGTATCGCATTTGCCATACCCGATAAATCGACATCGGCATTGCCGTCGTCGTTCGCTCTGATTTAATAAAGTAAAGTTAACTGGAATTAGGGAAGATTGTGCGAGCAAATGAAAATCGATCCAACAATGACGGCGGCCGGCTGCTGCTGTTGCTTGCTGCTTCTAGAGAGTTCATTCAAGGCCTATATTTACTCGTGCTGCTACAGGCTGGCACCGGATGGGGCATGCCAATCGGATTGCGCCACATCCAGTGAATGGGATCAAAATCGAAACTTTCGCGTAATGGAGCAACTGGGTCGAATTGTTTTATTTGAATATTTCCAAAACAAATTTAAATTGTATTTGGTTTGAAAAACAAAAAAATATCCTAACGATTTTCAATACTTAACGTTTGTTTGCAATTTTTTTAAAAATTCAAAGATTCTGTAATTTAACAGAGAGAAACATTGTTAATCTTTCAGACCCAGACCAACGAAACGACAACGACGATACGCCCAACAGTTCCCGGCACGGAGCTGCCGCTTTAACAATTTCAGCTCAGCCGGCAGCAGCTTCTGGCTGTGTCGATAATTGCCTTATTCGTTCATCTACCGCCTCCCAGCGCCATTTGCAGAACAACTTCCCTGCTGCTAGAGGGCGCACCAGTCACTTTCAGCCGGCCTTCTTTCAGCTTCAGCTGCGAGGATGTTGGATAATCTTATTAAAGTATCATCATCATTTGTTTTCGTTATGTATATGTATAGTATATTTCACAGTTTTCCGTCGACGTCGTCGTCGGCGGCATTTCGTTTACAGCAACCCGAACCGGATGGCGCTCTCGGTGGCTTTGGCCAGTCACTAGTATAAGACCAACAGGGACATAGCCTTCCATCCACTCGGATGCCACCCACCAGCAGTTGGGCCGGGTTTTCCATTCAATCAGGAATGGGAGGGATGAACGGAGGAAAATACTTGAACTAACTACGGCCACCCAATCAGAACAATCAATAAACAAGAAACAACTTTTTCTTTCCCTTTTGCCAGTCACTTCAATTTCATAGCGTCTTTTCCGCGGTTAGTTGCAATTTACTACTATAAATGTTTAATTCAAGAAAAATTTATCCTAGGTTACAAAGGAGTTTCTTTCACACATAATAACCGATTAAAAACTAGCTTATTGTCGATAAAATATTCAGCAAAAACAACGAAATTTCCAGTCATTTATTGAAATAGGCTATTTACCCAGAAGATTTATATCTGATAATTGTATCCCAATGCACGGTGAGTAATTGAACCTTTCACCAAAGTTGTGTAAAAATATGCATTGCGCTAAAGATGGCATGATTGCCTTTGTGCCACTACCAGTACACTACAAACATTCATGCAAAACAAGAAAAAATCTGGGATTTTCAACCTATTGGATGGTTGATCCCAGTAGCAAGTATCCAGTATCGAATTTGAAACAACTTTAGCATCTTGTTTTGCCAATCGAACCACTTCATGTATAAGTGATGTACTTGGGTCTGTTGCAAAATGAAGGTTCATTTGCTTAGTATTTGTGAGTGAATTCTGAGTCACTGAGTTAAAGGAGTGGACTTTAGACCTTGATCCCCTGATGAAGTATGAAAGGAAAGAAGTTCACAACTTATCTCAAACAACTCAAAGGCTGAGCTCTCCTAGTTGTAGAGTAACTTTGCATACGGATTTAGATTTGCTACTGGCATCTTTTCCATGCCATGTCATTCCAAGAGATAACCAGAGAGAGAGGTCCTTCTCAAGCATTGATACTTTGAAGTTCCAAAACAAGTCTCGATGACCATCTATTCAGCTTCCAGCGGCCTCTCATTCAGCTTCCAAAAAATTGCAAAATGAGCTAAACATCTCTCTCTATCTCACTGCACCCTTGGCTTCGGTTCATATCACCTTCTCTTGATTATTTACTGTGTTCTGTACCGCCATGATGCAACGCGCCGGATTCCAAACTCGACAAATTGCTCAATTGCTTGTTTCCTTCATTTCCTACTTATAACGCATAAGAATGGTCACTCAATTACTAAATTACTTATTGAAATAAAACTTGCCCGGCTTGGGGATCGAACCCCGACCTTCATGGTGAGAATCAAACACGCTACCACAAGACCACGCCTGGATATTGTTCTAACTGAAGCTAAAACTCGAAGTGGTGATTTGGTTTTGAAAGTACATCAATGCACTTTTTGTGACTTACCGAATCCCGTGTTGAGCACTTTTGTGCCCTTTATGTGAATTAAGTACCGTATAACGTACGTATAGACAACTTTTGCAACTTTCAAGTTCGTTTATGAGTACATATAGTTCACTCAAGGGAATTGGGCAAAACAAGTCACATTCAACGTATGTATTAATCACTTTTGCAGCTTTCAAGTTCATTAATGAGTACATAAAGTTCACTAAAGGGAATTGGGCAGTTGATTCTCTTTTTCAGCCAATATGTAACTTTCAATGCTTTCATTCAAGTAAATATGTGACTTTTGGTTGCTTGAGTAGTGATTACTTCACAAGACGGTCGTTTGCCCTTTATGCGTCGATCAAGTCTCGATTCGCGCCTCAACTCATGTACTGGATTGTACACTACGAACGCGTTTAATTTCCGACGATGGCAATATCTATCACCAACTAAACTAACACCACCAAATATGAAATCCCATCCGAAATAATAATTCAAGTCGTTTACAATGGTGTTAACAATAGTGAATCATATAAAATGTCGTCTGAGGTCAATTTAATTAGGATATGATAGAAAGTCCGCAATGTTTGTAAATTTTGAAATGATTTTG
The DNA here is from genome assembly GCF_029784155.1 of Uranotaenia lowii. Taxonomy (NCBI): domain Eukaryota; kingdom Metazoa; phylum Arthropoda; class Insecta; order Diptera; family Culicidae; genus Uranotaenia; species Uranotaenia lowii. The sequence goes on from NC_073692.1 coordinate 118,082,149, forward strand.
GTCCCGCTCCCGCACCAGCAATGCATCTAGATAGCCAAAAATCCGATGGGAATTGAGTAATATTGACCAATGAGAGAACTGGAAAATATTGTTGCTGGTAATGATGTGAAGGCTTTGAGAGCAAAATCATGAGCTCTTTGCATTCTTCCAATCGGTACGAATAAGTTGTTGGATAGCGCCCAATTGGTGTAGTTTTCGTCGCTTAAGAAGGAATAAAATTTATGTAGGGGCAAACTGTACAAGACGCACCAGCGGGGTAAGATGGCCCATGCCATTATTTCTCAAAAATACACTAACCTACAGCTTCGAATACTGTTTTTCTTCATTTTTATTATAGCCAACAAGCTTCTTCATCATTCAATAGATGAAAAGTTCACAAAAAACTAAGAAGAATTAATGGAATCAGCGTCAAACTTGTTATTTTTCATAAGTAACACATAAGGTTTTATGGTAATAGAGCCTGCGCAATCTGATGAAACTACAGCTTATCGTTTTTCCCCTCATGTACAAATGTACACTTTCGGAAGACTTTAAATATTTTGTTGTATTTTAATAACTTCCTACAAATTTTATCAACAATCAATCATATGAAAATTGAGGCATAATACCCACAAGACCACGTGTTTTACGCTAAAATTTTTAAAGCTGTTAACTTTTGAAAAATCCCGAATATCAAAACAAAATGCGATTCTTTTTATTTGCTGACTCCCAAACTACGACTAAAATGCATAATTATAGCAAATTTCGTCCTTGTTCGAGTTAAAAAGGTGAACCAATATTCGACTCGAAAAAATATCGGCCGCCATGTTTGCCGCGATATCAGTCAAGAAATTACATTTCGTTGCCTACCTGAAGGCGTTTTAAATATAAGGATATAGAAAAGTGTATTTCGAAAAGTGAAATTTTCGATATGTGTAGCAATAATAAATGTTTTTTTTGCCAAAGTATGGTTGGTTTACAAAGATATGAACATGTAATTAAACAATTAATGTTTCAATTATTACATTTCGAATAATGTTTTTTTTTTCTCACCACCCTTTCCATATGGTGCGTTCTGTCCACTGGTTTTTAACAAAAATATAGTCAAAATCGTGTTTTTATCATACTTTCTCTTCTCGATAATACGTAAATTTGATCCCTGAATCGTCGTCAACTTTCAATTTGGTTCTTAAATGATTGGAATCGCTGTAAATAGCAATTATGCTTAGCTGGTGCGTGTTGTACAGTTTTCCCCTACTGTGATGAAAATTTCCATAAACACGTTCGTCTTTACGCTCATTTCGGTAGTTTTTCTAACCGGGCCAAATAATATTTTTGGAGCGTGATAGTAAAGAGAGAGAACTCCAAGATTTAAAACACAAAGTGATACTGAGCGGCTAACTTCAGTAAGAGATAGAGCTCTTTTAGGCACTCGAATTCGGTTGCCGAATAAGGTTGCCGAAACAAAATCTGGATTTTTGTGAAAAAAAAATTCTGACTTTCTGTGATTTTACCAAAAAATTCTGTGATGCTTATTCCTTTGATTTCATTTAAAATTCATGAAATATTGGATCTTTTTCACATTTAAGTTGAGTAAAATCAAATAAAATTACCAATTTTAACACACTTTTCTAATTCAGATTAAAAAATCAAAATTCAATATTGGCTAAAAAAGATGTAATTTTGGAAATCCTTTCAAAATTCTATGAATTTGTTTTTACAAAATTCTGTGTTCTGTGACACAGATTCGGTGATGAAAATTTACTCAAAATTCTGTGACGTAACAGATTTTTCTATGATTTCGGCAACCTTGGCCCCATGGCGTCGAACGTGTTAAAGAAAGGAGTTCACCTCTCCCTTCAAACGACTGAATGGCTTAGCTTTCTTAGTGATTACTTCACGACGCACAGTGGAGCAGACGACATTCAAAACCTCATATCTTTTTCAAATTAAATCCTACTGGTTTGAAGTCTTCTGAAAAATTGTTCATCTGATCAAAATCTTTAATTTGAATTTCCCATCTAGATGATGTGCAGTTTGATTTATATAACATTGTTTAGCTGATTTTCCTCATTAACTTTGAAGCTACTCTTTCGATCGGCATGAAAATTTTCATGTAAGGGTTTTTAGAACCCTTTAATAGATAAATGACGTTTTGAGATCCCTCCCCTGACAAGAATGGGGGGCTCCCATACAAATGTTACCTAAATATCTGCACAACTCTTGAATGAATCATGCAAATGGATCCAAATTTGTCAAGAAAGAAATTCATGTAATTTTAACGCAAGTGTGAGATTCATATCCTATCTGGAAGAAGGAGATTTTAGTGAAATGGTACAAAATTTCTACATTTCTAAACAAGCAAGACAACAAGATCTGACAACTTGTAGGAACTTGACAAGGAACTAATCTATCAAACTGAACTAAATTTGACCTCTTAGGATTTCGATGCCCGACAGATTCGTTTATTATGATGGCTTAAAACAAATAAGCAAATCAGTTCAGATTAAATAATAAAAAATTAATAATATTTGTACTTTATATAAGTAGAAAGTGGATCAAGTAGGCTGTTGCTTAATATGACAGCAATAGTACATAGTTGCATTGTTTTTTTTAATATCCAAACTTTCAACGAATGTTATAGATACATTTTATAGAAAAAAAAGTTGAATTAAACATGAAAAAATGAAAAATGGAAATTGAAATGAGCTGAATATCAAATTCGATTGAGTTGAAGTTTTTCTGGCTAAAACATTATTAAAAGCAATCCCAAAAGTACAAAAATTGTCCAAAAACATGTATCACTAAAAAGTGAAAAACTTTTAAATTTGCATAAAATGGCAATTAGGTTTTGTTTTGTAAGAGACATATTCATTTAAATGTTTGAGAAGGAATGAGAGTGGGGTCTAGGTGGGTACCGGAAAACGGGGTAAGATTGATCACTTTTATCAATATTTCGAATTTATTTTTCTGTTAAGGGGAATGTGGCAAGTTTCATATTTTTGAAACCAGTTTTGGATGCCTATGAACGTAAAACATGGTTGCAGAAATGTATTAGACTACTTTCAATTCGATTTTGAAAAATCGATTTCGTCTTTTTTTAGAATTTGATGCTTTGGGGTGACATTGATCAGTCCCTACTATGACGTTTTAAACAAGTTTTCTTGATCAAAAAGGATACAAAATACCTTCATAATATTTACAAATGCTAAACTAAGGCAGTTCGTGTGTTAAGGCCGAACAACAATTATAGTCGAAAGATGGACCAAGATGCTGCATAAATTAAGGGGCTGAATATTTTCAAATTACTCACAAAATGTTTTCTACAAAAAAAAATTAAATGTTGCATTCATTAAATTTTCTAGGCACTAATACTGTTCCCCTTTGATATTTTTCGTTAAACATTACCATTTTGATAGGGTTACTGGCTTACTCTTGGAAAACGTCTCTTTTTTTCAATTTCAAAAATTTACCTCAAAATACAACAAAAACTACACCAAAACTATAAATTTACTAAGGAAAAAAAAGAAATAAAGTTCAGCGGAGTCATAAAAATGTATTTTTGTTTTTGCGATAAAAAGCAACAGCATCAAACCCCAACTTCACCTACGCAGGAAATTGTATGAAATAACGAATTTTAAGATATCTTTAAAAGATTTGTGATCGGTGTAATGACCAATTTCTGATGAATTTTCATAATTTACAAAAAGAGGTTTTGGCCAACTACAAATTAAATAGTTAATATATGAGATGTTTAAAAAAAATTAGGGCAATTCAGGACATTTTAAAGACCAATTTTCAACAATCTGGACAACTCAAGAACATTTGAAAAATCTGGACGGTTTCTCGAATTCAGGACAAATCCTGATAAATCAGGACACCAGGCTCCTCTGATATTTAGAGAGAATCGCTAGTCCAGCGGGGGACTGAGATAAAAAAAAAAGATTCACCAATGATCACGCAAATTGTGCAGCCAATGTGTAAACTTGAGTTCATATTAGAGCAATCAGCGCTCAGAGAGAGAGAGAGAAGGAGTCCTTTTTTCTCAGGGATTTTAAACCAGTAGGTTTATTCATCCCGATTCAGAGAGAGAGAGGAAATGTGAAAATTGTTGCAAATTCTGGTTGCAAATAATTGTGGAATTTTGTTCGTTACAAGAGGAATACCGAATAGTGGTATTCGGCAAACGGTCGAATACGTTATATTGACTATTCCAACTATTAGGTCAAACGAATTTTCGGCGGAATAATCGGTCAAATATTCTATTGAGTTTTTGATGAAAAACCAAAACCGATTATTTCATTTTCCATCTATTTCTTCCATGTTAAGACTCCTCATGTTTTTGAGTCGATTATTTTCCACAAGATGAAATTACCAGATCTTTGTCAAGTAGGGGTCTCTCTGATTTTCAAAAATCACCAATAACTGAAAGAGCGTCAGATGACTTGTCGCTTCTACCACATGTATTCGAAATATCAAATCTGAACAAAATTGAGGCTTAATTCTAACATATTTTTAAAAAAAATTAAGTTTTCATTGCATCACAGCAGCAGTGTTAAAATCGTATCTATGGATTTCGCAAAAATGTATGATCATTTTGAAATTTTTTTAAAATTATTTTTGAAACCAAAATTTGAAAATTATCAAAGAGAAATTTGAGTTTTTAATTTGATTTAACAAATAATCTGAATAAACCCGGAAAAATTCTAGAAAATTGAAACATTTTCAGGGCATTCCGGCCAGATTTGATTTATTTTGAATTCTGTTTTGGGTTTATAGGCAATCCTTGATACATATATCAAGATAATCTGCAATAAACGATTATCAGAAAATTTAACTATATTCAGTGAAAGATACATCCAATATATTTTACTGAGACCATAAGTTTTTGATGTTTGCTCACAAGCTTTTTCAACATTATTCTTGAATATTTTATAAATCGTCCAAAATACTTTTAAAAGTTGGACAATTTTGTTATTGCAGTCCTGGCTTACTATCCCACATTCAGCATTTCGTTGAAGGCTGATAAAGTAAAACCAATAGACATCTCTAATAAAAAAACACTTTAACACTTTAGTCGAAACAAAAAAAAAGAGGTTTTAAGAAAATTGTTTGCACGCTATCCAACTCTTCAATCCAAAGATTCAACATTTTTTAAATAGTCTGATTAAGTGGTTTCAATAATACTAAATTATTTCAGCTATGATTAGCAATTTCATAACAAAATAAAAATCACACATTGCTATTTGTTTCTATGGACCTGAAGGTAAAAAAAAGATGTTCGCTTAATCAAAAAAATGTTTCTGGCTATTTTTTTCCCCTTCGATAGCTAGTGTTAACACTGAAATTCTAATTTGTTATCTGAAGCTAGTAAAAGTTACTGAGTTGATTAACAAAACTTCGCACTAATCAAACAAATGGAACTGGAAGCAGTTCGTCATCGCCACTCGAGTGTGAAAATAAAATAATGGAAGAGAACGCAAAATAAAAAGTCAAAAAAATTACATCTAACAACAAAGCCGGAAGTTCCATGAAGTATGAGACACACGAATGCATTCGAAAAAAAAACTACACTCACTTCCTCTTTAATAATCAAGTGAAAAACTTCTCCTCGTCCGAAAGCAATCGTACAAAGATAGCTTCAGCAGTGTTGTTTATTTCTGGTACTAGACGAGCAGGAGGGACTAAATAAAGGCAAATCTGCAACCTAAACTGACAACTGAGCTGCTACTGCAGGATTAAATGCACTTTTAGGAAGAAAAACAGTAAACGTTTCGGAAGAAAAACTCGTAAGTCTTTGAAGAAAAGCAAACAATTCTAAAAAAAATGCTGAGAACGATGTAAAAATGGCTCCTCTTCCCAAGAAGGAAGTACAAAAGTACACAAACTTCTGAAGAGGAGCAGCGGGCAGAAAAAATCCGGGAAACAAATGATCATTCATAATGCGTAGGGATTGTTTTTTTTTCAGATGACTCAACGGTTGAAAGAATGTGAATACTTGGTAGTGGAACAGCAGAGATGAAAGAACGGGTTACGGGATGGTATTGAAATTTTGAAAGAAAATGTTGAAAAATGCGCACAATGAATGCCTTCTAAAGAAAAGGATACCGGATGTGGATGCTCAATTTTATGATGCCATTCATGTTGCTCTCTTTGTGGTGAAAATCATTCAGCAATTTCTGTTCTTTTCACCTAAGAGTCTAGGCATAGGCAGTAGAGTTTAATTTAATGTTTCCGCAAAAATAATTGATGTCTCCGTAAAATTGAATTTCTACTTTGTTGAGTCATATTCTCTTGAATAAGATTTTTCATCGGAAGAATGATCAATGTTTTTGATATTTTCAAAAAGAACCTGGAAAAATTGTTCAATTTATGAATTGGTGCCTTGAAAATCTTGTTCTGCTCTAATTGAAAGTTAATTTGATAAGATAAATTAAAATTAAAATTAGCGCTCGGAAAAAATATTGTGAAAAAAAAACAATTTCCATTCATTCCGGTAAACATCACTCAAGCTGACCACTCGCGCAAATCCTCAAATCATTTTAAGTGATTACCGGATTCATAGCTCGGCACTGCCAAATGGAGGGGAAACGCGAAATCGACTGGGCTCAGCATGGCCCCAAGACTGAAGTAATCTTATTATTTTCATAAATTTTAACGAACAAAATTTTGCCTCCAGCTGACCGAAAAACGTGGTTTCGCTCGGCGTTACTGATTCATACCTCCCCAATTATTCTGCAGCCTCCATTTCTTCGTTCCAGTTCCTCGTCATTGCCAGACTTAAACAAATCGTCCCAAGGCGGAGACGGAGGAGGATTTGGCGATTTTATCTTGCCTTGAGATTTTCCGCGTTTTCACGCGACGCGAAGACGACGAGGGCCAAAAATTTTATTAACAACGAACGTCTTCAGTTGAACAATCTCATCAATTCTCAAAGCCTTGCCGCCCTCCCCGAAATTACTCATTGCTAATGAAGAGTCTTGTTTGTTGGCTGGTAAGATCATTAGGTTTTAGGATTGACGAAATTTTCGAGCACTGCCGGTGAAATGGTTTTCCATAATAATTGGCCCCCAGAGTTGAGGAAGCTTTAGTTTAGAGAAAAATGGAAGGAAGTGCGCTGTTTTGATGAGAAATTTCGTTTGGAGTAGGCAGCAGTAGCTAATCAGATCACGAGGTTGAGTTATTGAATGCATAAATAAGTGAATGACGTTCGAAATTGTTTTTTTATTGACGTTTTTCAAAGAAATTTTAATTTCATGGAAAATTGTCATATTCGTCAACACATCCAATTAAGTCATATTTATCACTTTTGTCATTCTTGTCATTTTTGTCATTTTTGTCATTTTTGTCACTTTTGTCATTTTTGTCATTTTTGTCATTTTTGTCATTTTTGTCATTTTTGTCATTTTCGTCATTTTTGTCATTTTTGTCATTTTTGTCATTTTTGTCATTTTTGTCATTTTTGTCATTTTTGTCATTTTTGTCATTTTTGTCATTTTTGTCATTTTTGTCATTTTTGTCATTTTTGTCATTTTTGTCATTTTTGTCATTTTTGTCATTTTTGTCATTTTTGTCATTTTTGTCATTTTTGTCATTTTTGTCATTTTTGTCATTTTTGTCATTTTTGTCATTTTTGTCATTTTTGTCATTTTTGTCATTTTTGTCATTTTTGTCATTTTTGTCATTTTTGTCATTTTTGTCATTTTTGTCATTTTTGTCATTTTTGTCATTTTTGTCATTTTTGTCATTTTTGTCATTTTTGTCATTTTTGTCATTTTTGTCATTTTTGTCATTTTTGTCATTTTTGTCATTTTTGTCATTTTTGTCATTTTTGTCATTTTTGTCATTTTTGTCATTTTTGTCATTCTTGTCATTTTTGTCATTTTTGTCATTTTTGTCATTTTTGTCATTTTTGTAATTTTTGTCATTTTTGTCATTTTTGTAATTTTTGTCATTTTTGTCATTTTTGTCATTTTTGTCATTTTTGTCGTTTTTGTCATTTTTGTCATTTTTGTCATTTTTGTCATTTTTGTCATTTTCGTCATTTTTGTCATTTTTGTCATTTTTGTCATTTTTGTCATTTTTGTCATTTTTGTCATTTTTGTCATTTTTGTCATTTTTGTCATTTTTGTCATTTTTGTCATTTTTGTCATTTTTGCCATTTTTGTCATTTTTGTCATTTTTGTCATTTTTGTCATTTTTGTCATTTTTGTTATTTTTGTCATTTTTGTCATTTTTGTCATTTTTGTCATTTTTGTCATTTTTGTCATTTTTGTCATTTTTGTCATTTTTGTCATTTTTGTCATTTTTGTCATTTTTGTCATTTTTGTCATTTTTGTCATTTTTGTCATTTTTGTCATTTTTGTCATTTTTGTCATTTTTGTCATTTTTGTCATTTTTGTCATTTTTGTCATTTTTGTCATTTTTGTCATTTTTGTCATTTTTGTCATTTTTGTCATTTTTGTCATTTTTGTCATTTTTGTCATTTTTGTCATTTTTGTCATTTTTGTCATTTTTGTCATTTTTGTCATTTTTGTCAATTTTGTCATTTTTGTCATTTTTGTCATTTTTGTCATTTTTGTCATTTTTGTCATTTTTGTCATTTTTGTCATTTTTGTCATTTTTGTCATTTTGTCATTTTTGTCATTTTTGTCATTTTTGTCATTTTTGTCATTTTTGTCATTTTTGTCATTTTTGTCATTTTTGTCATTTTTGTCATTTTTGTCATTTTTGTCATTTTTGTCATTTTTGTCATTTTTGTCATTTTTGTCATTTTTGTCATTTTTGTCATTTTTGTCATTTTTGTCATTTTTGTCATTTTTGTCATTTTTGTCATTTTTGTCATTTTTGTCATTTTTGTCATTTTTGTCATTTTTGTCATTTTTGTCATTTTTGTCATTTTTGTCATTTTTGTCATTTTTGTCATTTTTGTCATTTTTGTCATTTTTGTCATTTTTGTCATTTTTGTCATTTTTGTCATTTTTGTCATTTTTGTCATTTTTGTCATTTTTGTCATTTTTGTCATTTTTGTCATTTTTGTCATTTTTGTCATTTTTGTCATTTTTGTCATTTTTGTCATTTTTGTCATTTTTGTCATTTTTGTCATTTTTGTCATTTTTGTCATTTTTGTCATTTTTGTCATTTTTGTCATTTTTGTCATTTTTGTCATTTTTGTCATTTTTGTCATTTTTGTCATTTTTGTCATTTTTGTCATTTTTGTCATTTTTGTCATTTTTGTCATTTTTGTCATTTTTGTCATTTTTGTCATTTTTGTCATTTTTGTCATTTTTGTCATTTTTGTCATTTTTGTCATTTTTGTCATTTTTGTCATTTTTGTCATTTTTGTCATTTTTGTCATTTTTGTCATTTATGTTATTTTTGTCATTTTTGTCATTTTTGTCATTTTTGTCATTTTTGTCATTTTTGTCATTTTTGTCATTTTTGTCATTTTTGTCATTTTTGTCATTTTTGTCATTTTTGTCATTTTTGTCATTTTTGTCATTTTTGTCATTTTTGTCATTTTTGTCATTTTTGTCATTTTTGTCATTTTTGTCATTTTTGTCATTTTTGTCATTTTTGTCATTTTTGTCATTTTTGTCATTTTTGTCATTTTTGTCATTTGTGTCATTTTTGTCATTTTTGTCATTTTTGTCATTTTTGTCATTTTTGTCATTTTAGTAATTTTTGTCATTTTTGTCATTTTTGTCATTTTTGTCATTTTTGTCATTTTTGTCATTTTTGTCATTTTTGTCATTTTTGTCATTTGTGTCATTTTTGTCATTTGTGTCATTTTTGTCATTTTTGTCATTTTTGTCATTTTTGTCATTTTTGTCATTTTTGTCATTTTTGTCATTTTTGTCATTTTTGTCATTTTTGTCATTTTTGTCATTTTTGTCATTTTTGTCATTTTTGTCATTTTTGTCATTTTTGTCATTTTTGTCATTTTTGTCATTTTTGTCATTTTTGTCATTTTTGTCATTTTTGTCATTTTTGTCATTTTTGTCATTTTTGTCATTTTTGTCATTTTTGTCATTTTTGTCATTTTTGTCATTTTTGTCATTTTTGTCATTTTTGTCATTTTTGTCATTTTTGTCATTTTTGTCATTTTTGTCATTTTTGTCATTTTTGTCATTTTTGTCATTTTTGTCATTTTTGTCATTTTTGTCATTTTTGTCATTTTTGTCATTTTTGTCATTTTTGTCATTTTTGTCATTTTTGTCATTTTTGTCATTTTTGTCATTTTTGTCATTTTTGTCATTTTTGTCATTTTTGTCATTTTTGTCATTTTTGTCATTTTTGTCATTTTTGTCATTTTTGTCATTTTTGTCATTTTGTCATTTTGTCATTTTTGTCATTTTTGTCATTTTTGTCATTTTTGTCTTTTTTGTCATTTTTGTCATTTTTGTCATTTTTGTCATTTTTGTCATTTTTGTCATTTTTGTCATTTTTGTCATTTTTGTCATTTTTGTCATTTTTGTCATTTTTGTCATTTTTGTCATTTTTGTCATTTTTGTCATTTTTGTCATTTTTGTCATTTTTGTCATTTTTGTCATTTTTGTCATTTTTGTCATTTTTGTCATTTGTGTCATTTTTGTCATTTTTGTCATTTTTGTCATTTTTGTCATTTTTGTCATTTTAGTAATTTTTGTCATTTTTGTCATTTTTGTCATTTTTGTCATTTTTGTCATTTTTGTCATTTTTGTCATTTTTGTCATTTTTGTCATTTGTGTCATTTTTGTCATTTTTGTCATTTTTGTCATTTTTGTCATTTTTGTCATTTTTGTCATTTTTGTCATTTTTGTCATTTTTGTCATTTTTGTCATTTTTGTCATTTTTGTCATTTTTGTCATTTTTGTCATTTTTGTCATTTTTGTCATTTTTGTCATTTTTGTCATTTTTGTCATTTTTGTCATTTTTGTCATTTTTGTCATTTTTGTCATTTTTGTCATTTTTGTCATTTTTGTCATTTTTGTCATTTTTGTCATTTTTGTCATTTTTGTCATTTTTGTCATTTTTGTCATTTTTGTCATTTTTGTCATTTTTGTCATTTTTGTCATTTTTGTCATTTTTGTCATTTTTGTCATTTTTGTCATTTTTGTCATTTTTGTCATTTTTGTCATTTTTGTCATTTTTGTCATTTTTGTCATTTTTGTCATTTTTGTCATTTTTGTCATTTTTGTCATTTTTGTCATTTTTGTCATTTTTGTCATTTTTGTCATTTTTGTCATTTTTGTCATTTTGTCATTTTGTCATTTTGTCATTTTTGTCATTTTTGTCATTTTTGTCATTTTTGTCATTTTTGTCATTTTTGTCATTTTTGTCATTTTTGTCATTTTTGTCATTTTTGTCATTTTTGTCATTTTTGTCATTTTTGTCATTTTTGTCATTTTTGTCATTTTTGTCATTTTTGTCATTTTTGTCATTTTTGTCATTTTTGTCATTTTTGTCATTTTTGTCATTTTTTCATTTTTGTCATTTTTGTCATTTTTGTCATTTTTGTCATTTTTGTCATTTTTGTCATTTTTGTCATTTTTGTCATTTTTGTCATTTTTGTCATTTTTGTCATTTTTGTCATTTTTGTCATTTTTGTCATTTTTGTCATTTTTGTCATTTTTGTCATTTTTGTCATTTTTGTCATTTTTGTCATTTTTGTCATTTTTGTCATTTTTGTCATTTTTGTCATTTTTGTCATTTTTGTCATTTTTGTCATTTTTGTCATTTTTGTCATTTTTGTCATTTTTGTCATTTTTGTCATTTTTGTCATTTTTGTCATTTTTGTCATTTTTGTCATTTTTGTCATTTTTGTCATTTTTGTCATTTTTGTCATTTTTGTCATTTTTGTCATTTTTGTCATTTTTGTCATTTTTGTCATTTTTGTCATTTTTGTCATTTTTGTCATTTTTGTCATTTTTGTCATTTTTGTCATTTTTGTCATTTTTTTTATTTTTTTTATTTTTTTTATTTTTTTTATTTTTATCACTTTTGTCATTTTTGTCATTTTTGTCATTTTTGTCATTTTTGTCATTTTTGTCATTTTTGTCACTTTTGTCATTTTTGTCATTTTTGTCATTTTTGTCATTTTTGTCATTTCTCTCATTTTTGTCATTTTTGTCATTTTTGTCATTTTTGTCATTTTTGTCATTTTTGTCATTTTTGTCATTTTTGTCATTTTTGTCATTTTTGTCATTTTTGTCATTTTTGTCATTTTTGTCATTTTTGTCATTTTTGTCATTTTTGTCATTTTTGTCATTTTTGTCATTTTTGTCATTTTTGTCATTTTTGTCATTTTTGTCATTTTTGTCATTTTTGTCATTTTTGTCATTTTTGTCATTTTTGTCTTTTGTGTCATTTTTGTCATTTTTGTCATTTTTGTCATTTTTGTCATTTTTGTCATTTTTGTCATTTTTGTCATTTTTGTCATTTTTGTCATTTTTGTCATTTTTGTCATTTTTGTCATTTTTGTCATTTTTGTCATTTTTGTCATTTTTGTCATTTTTGTCATTTTTGTCATTTTTGTCATTTTTGTCTTTTGTGTCATTTTTGTCATTTTTGTCATTTTTGTCATTTTTGTCATTTTTGTCATTTTTGTCATTTTTGTCATTTTTGTCATTTTTGTCATTTTTGTCATTTTTGTCATTTTTGTCATTTTTGTCATTTTTGTCATTTTTGTCATTTTTGTCATTTTTGTCATTTTTGTCATTTTTGTCATTTTTGTCATTTTTGTCATTTTTGTCATTTTTTAATTTCGCTTTTGTACTACAGAATCCGTTTTATTCAGATGTTTTGCTATTTTCAATTATCTAAGACTGCTTCACTTATACCTTATTTAATGCAGAAATGAGATGATTTTATTCATATTGAATCGTTCATTTAAAATTTTATTCTTCATATTAAAAATTTCACATAAATTCAGTCTAATAGGACTGAGTTATGATTTGGTTTCATGCTGCAAGGTTTCCAAATCCCGTTTTACCCCGTACAGAAAATGTGGAAGGCAGTTCATAAAATAAAAAATACATAAAAAAACACAAGTGATCATTATCAGCTGCCTCCCCGAATGCTGCCGGACAAAATGTTCAATAATTGAGGGCGATTCCGCACACTTGTGCGCCAGTTTTGTTGTGCACCTTTGTCCCGATTCGGCTGAAATTCATTCAAGTGCGGGCGAGTGTAATTTTTTAATCCGCTAAAATTAATTACAAAATCAATAAATCGGTCATTATTCCGTACACCGCCAATTTGTCGCTGGCTATCATATAATGTAAAGAGACCAATCAGTTGCACCAGTTCAGGTCAAAAGTGCGACCTTAATGTTTTAGCGGCTTGTGATGATGCGGTCGATGTGGTTGTGTTGATGCCTCAATCAAATGTTCTGTTCGTTCATACATTTGTGCGGCTTTTTTCCTGGTGCGTTTAAGCTTTGACCTCATGGCGACCGACCAATATGTTCACATGAAATGTGCCCATTCATATATCATTCAAAATGAAAAAAAAATCTGCCCTTTGATCAAATTTCCAAGAGGCCTCAGCCTTCCTTTATTAAACTTGGTATACACTTCGTAGAAAGTTTTAAAACATCCGTGTGTTAATTTCTTTAACACCACCCTTTTCAGCTGGAAGTAATTTGTGCACAATCGTTCCAAGGAAAAATTTAAATAAAATGCTAATGCAAATCCGAAATGCCTTGGAATCTAAGAAAGGCAGCTCCAGAATAAATTCCACCCAATCGGAAAGCTCAGGTCAAATGCGAGTTATCTCACGGGGATTTGCAGCAGCGGTAGAAAATTCAAATTATTTTGTCGCATCCCTGCGAGAACGTCCCAAAGTCTGCTCCACGATGTATCTGGAAGGTTCTACCTACTACACATTTAAACGTGGCACAAGGTGTTAAAAATTCATGATCGGCAAAAAGTATTAACTATAGGTTGCCTTGTTGCCGAAGGTCCAGCACAGTAGTAAGATGGTATCCTTTAGGGTCTCACAAGTTTTTCTCCCGGGGCTTTAGCTTTTGGGCGAACATTTTCCCGGATATTAGTGCGGATTTTCACCTTTTTTCCACTGACTGAAGAAGTCCCAAAGTCCCACACCATAGGCAAAATCTTTCTTCCCGGAGGGTAAAAACTAAAGGACATAGAAGTGCTTTCCCGCTCTGTAGAACACTTAATGTATTCCGGGAAAAAGAGTTGTACAAATTAAATCAGAAATCCTTGGGAATGAGAGCAGGGAATTTTGCCCTGGACAGTTTAAAAGCTTTCGAGTGAGCAGTTAATTTTGAATCATTTTATCAGCAGAATTAACCTTATTAATGACAGGAGAAAAAAAATTAAAACACTTAATTAAAAAATTTCAGAAAAAAAATGCAGAAAAGAAACACACATTCAAAGTTAGTAGAAATATCAATTAAAACATTTGAATAAACTCAGAAAATAAAAATTAAATCAGATTGAAAAATAAACCTTTGCAATAAAATTTTTAAAACAACGGATTTTTTACTCATCTTGTTCGAAAAACAACTTTACAAAGTTTTCCCTCTTCTGATACATTTCACCATGATGAGATTTAAAAAAAATACGCTTAACAAAGCCATATTTTTTGATGATTTTAAGATAACATTCTTCTATGATCGAGACATTTTTTAATAACGTACTTTTGAGAAGATTTTATAAGTCTGTCGTCATGAAGCTCCGAACACAAGAAAACAAGGCTCTGAATTTGAACATTCTTTTGGGATTTTGTTTATTACTCATAGTTTTTGTCATATGTCATTTAAAAAAGAACATTGAGCTAAATTCAAGTATTGTTTACTGGCGAACGAACAAACCTGATGTTTAAAAACTGGCTTTCGATCAAATGCCTCAAAATCTCAATTTCAAACCATTACGCTTTTCTTCCGTCGTTTTCAAGTTTCCGTTATTAAAAGAAATATTTTTTTCTTGTATCACTGAAGAAAATTTCAAATCTTTTGATATTAACAAATTTAATATTTTTAAATAGCTTAGTTGAATATCGCAAAATATATTTATGTACATTAAGGGTGGTGTCAGCGTTATTCTCAGCACGTATTCGGGCCAGACAAATCCAGGGTTTTTCATTCATTTGATTTCTTATAGTTTCCAACCCAAAATCCAGGAATATCCTGGCAATTTTGTTCAGAAAAACCCAGAATTGACTCAACAAAAATTAAGAAATTTTTTTTTAGAACGGGAATGGGAACGTAGGGCTACGGGTCTGGTTTCGTAATTCCTGGAGTCATACGCTGATAGGTATGGCCTCCAACAGTTCGGGGCAGTCGATTCTCGTTTCTTGAAAAGGTCCGCGACAATTAGAGCACGAGTTGATTTTCGGCGAACTTGAAACATATCTAAGTCTATGAGACGGTAGCGGTTTTCATAGCTTGGTAAACGAAATGGATTTTGCTAGTTCAGGAGTCGTAGATAAGTCGATTCTTTGGCCATACGAAACAAAATTCCAAGGCTTCGAGAATCTTTGTCGACCATATAGTTCGTATGAGTCTTTAACTCTAGTCGGTCGAGAATAACGCCCATATAATTTATGTGGTCCTCCAGAATGATGGTTTCGACTCCGAGGATGTACTCTGCATGAGAAGGGTGCGATTAAAGGGCGAGCCATTGATGTGTGTGAAGTTGATGTCGTCTTGGTCGTTTGTGGTGTGAAATAGTTTCGGGTTATCGGCATATGCCAGCTTTATGCTGCCATCATTTAAACAGATCACGAAAATGATCGGTCCCAAATGACTTCCTTAGGGCACTCCTGTAGAGGCAACGAACTACCTTGAAAAAGATTCACCAGTACGAACGGATAACTTTCGTCCCATTTAGAAGCTACTGAATGAAACCAATAGGAAACCACAGAAGCCTAAACGTCCAAGCTTTGCGGTTGCAAAATCATGGTTCACCTTATCGAATGGCGCAGAGAGTCAGTTTTAGTTTTCTTGGCAAAGCTGTCCTGCACGAACAATGTTAAACTCAGTAGGTTTGAAGTCGTGGATCGATTAGGCATGAACCCGTGCTATTCGTTGGAGAACTGATATTGATGCTGAGAATTGGATCCAAAACAACCAGTTCAAACAGTTAGGCGATCGCGCATAGAGCGGAGGCTTCGCGCTAGTTGCTCATATCTCTCTTATCTCCCTTTTTGTGGACAAAAACATGTGAGCATCTTTCCACAATGAGGGAAAGATTGCACCGTCCAGCGATGATTGAAAAATGTACCTGATGGGTGTCAGCAGAGATGGCATAAAACGCTTCAAAAAAGTAGCTGGTAAACCGTTCTGGCCCAGGAAGATGAAGTTCTTAGCTTATCTGTCGCTTTAAGGATGGCTGCATCGTCAACTGAAATAGACTAGCCGAGTTCATTAGTGACTCAGAGAGCCCACAGATTTGTAGCCACGCTACGTTTCGGAACATGGCGATCAATGATATAGTTGAGAATGTTCGGAAATGTCTAAGCAGCTGCGTTTTCATTCGATGGATTCAAGGACTAGGGAGATAGCTCCACAATCCACGTTCTTAACATCTTGACAGAAAGATGCCGTTCTCTTCACGGAAGCAAACGCGGCATCGTGAGAGACCACTAAGGCTGGGTAATTTGGAACAGCTTTGACAAGAGGAGCGGGAGCTAAAGCAACCGCCACCCCCCAACCCCCCAGGTAATACACCCGTCACCCGGATATGGGTGCCGTGGCGACGAAGGTGTTACGTCGCCAATGACGAGTATGTCATCCTTAGGAGAACAAATAGAGCTGACTTTAGTCAAAAAATGCAAAAATGACTCTGCTAAAACCAGGCCTCCAGCACGATTAGGAGGTACGTAAACTATGCCAAGAAAGATAGAGTTTCTGATTACCGAGATCAGGGGTGTCATTTGCTCACACAATGAGCTCAATGTGCATTTTTTCCATAGCACATTGAGAGAGCAAAACCGAGCACTGCCTGAGCTAGCTGTCCATCAATGTGCCACATCGAAGCAAATCACTGAGCTACGTAGCGGTAGCCCTGAGCTCATTGAGCTGCACAATGTGTACCAGTATACCACCACAACGCTGAATTCAAAAAACGAAAGCGAATTCTTTCCCAACATCAACAGCAACAACACAGCTGCCAAACACCGTTGCCACAAAAAAATGTGTATCATAAATGAGTCTGATCTTCGTCCATACGTGTCCCAATTTAACAGAATTAAATACACTGTTGGTACAGATTTTCGTGGCTTCGCTGCTCGGCAGCCGGCAGGCCGAGCCCGACCGAATTTCGTTTGTGTTGTTGCTGTTGCTTGTTTATGAGTTATTTTCTTCCTTGCAAGCAGCCGGTGTGTCTTCGTGCCGGACTGGATTAACGATGATCGTTTTTATTTTCTTTTGATGAGAAGTAAAAATATAACGAAGAAGAGTGCTTGGCAAATTTCTAAAGCCAGAGTTCACATTGAGCAGCACATTGAGCAGAGTGGATCAGTTCATTGTGTTTTTCATCATTGTGAGAAACCTCTCAGAAAATTCGACTATCGGCGCGCAGTAAAAGAACGAGCAGTAGATATTCAATCGCCGTGCGCGCAGTTCTAGAAAGCTTGAGCTCACATTGTGCTTTTAGAACACATTGTGCTGTTTTGAGGAGTATAACACCCCTGACCGAGATCAATGCGGGTTCAAAGAAGCTCCAGATCGTCCAAGGAAACATCTTCGATAAACAAATCCGGGAGATTATGTAGATCCATCGACTAGTAACACTCCACCACTATTAGATTTTTTGCTGTTAAGGGGTGTTGTGGCCATGAAAAGCCATTGGTGGACTGTGGGTGCGGCGCTTGGCAAAACTACCACTGCCTGCCCTTTCCCCTTCTGGGATTGGGCTTTGACAACCCCTGGTGGTTGCCAAACAGTGGAGGCAGGTCCGCAGACTGTCTGCCTGGGGGCCAAGGCCGGGACAATGTGAGCGCTTGGGAAAACTACCACTGATGGTCCGCTCCCCACGTGGGATTGGACCTCAAGAGACAACCACGCATGGTTGTCCCATCAGTGGAGGCAGGTCCTCATGACACTGCCTGGCGGCCAAGGCTCGGAGGGATCTCGATCGCCTGGTTGACCGAGATCCAAAACTCTTTCTGGATGAGAGAGCTCTGAAAAGAGCCGATCGTGGCAGCTGGACCCGTGAGCAAGGCGTCGAGCGAAGCACCAGAAGAAACAAGACACTCTTTCTTTACGTTGCTTCTATTTTATTTCTCTTCACTTATTTCTAATTTAATTACTACTATTTACACTATTTACACTACCGTCCCATCTCGATGGTCGGACGGTTTGATAACTTATAGGCGCATAAAGAATGCGCCCTTAAATAGGCTGACGAGCAAGCACACAAGCACGTGCTCGCGCCGGATGGAACCGCCTAGAACATTCCAGGCGCTTTCAGCGAGAGCAGCCGTCTTGCTCTCTCAGTGCGGTACTCTCGCATATTCTCAGTCCGCTTGTCGGACTGAACAAGGGGGTTACGATCACAACGAAACACTGCATAATCTGGGTCAACAATATGACTTTAGAGGGTACAGTCATTAACACGTTCGTCGCTATAAACGGGTGATGGCTCTCTTCCTCATGATAGTTGCTCAGTTGCGTCACGTGATCGTAATCTGGACCTCTCTCGGTTTACTTTCACGCTCCGAGATTTTTTTTGGGCGACGAACGTGTTAAGCCATGTTTCGGTAAAGGCAATGATATCGTAGCAGAAACACGAAGTAGCAAGCAGATAGTTGATCGGGCAGGAATTGACACCACCGATGATCTGGTTAAAAAAAATGCTGATACACCCATAGAAGAGGTTACAGAAATCCAATGCCTTTTTAGCATATCTCTGTGCCGATAATGCTCTGAAATGTGCACTGTGCCGAAGACGGTATGTTTGAAAAACCGTAACTGGCATAAGGACTCGGCTTCCAACCAAAATTATGCATGACCACTACATTCAAGCGAAACAAGATAAACATTTTATGGGATTTCCTTCCTATTGGATAATCCATCCCAGAAACAAGAAAATAAAAAAAATAACCACAGCGCCGTAGGGAGATTCGAACTCAAATCACGAATCAAGTCGTCTTGCCAGTCCGACATCTTAACCAGTGTACTATTTGAGCTTCATGCAGGACGAGGGCTATTTGTCATAGGCTTTCTGCCACCGATCAATCACAAAAAAAAAACGCACGACGGAGGCTTCCCGGCGTTCGGCCTCCTTTCAAGGTATTCCTTTGTCTTGCGATGGAAACGGGAAAGGGAACGGGAGTGAAGGGAACGGGAGTGAAGGAAACGGGAAACCCATTGAATGAGAACTGTGCTTTGCTTACTGCCTGCTATTACATACACACGCTACATATACACACCTGCCAAAGCCGGGCAGCTTGGCCGATGGTTGTTTGCCGGTGAATTGAAGGAATGTTTTTGTTGTTGCTTTTGCTACATAGGCGGCATCCATAAATTACGTAACGCAAAAAACGCACTTTTTTACCCCCTCCCCCCCGTATGTCACAAATCGTAACGCTTTGACGTACCCCCCTATGAAAATTACGTAACGCTGACATTAACCCCCCCCCTCCGATTTTCTCATGTTTTAAAATACTGATTTTCGAAGGTAAAAAAAAATATTGTTAACGTTCTTCAAAACGGAATTAATATCATCGATCAGAATCGCTTCTTAGTATAGATAATAGTTCTCTGATAAAATAAATTGAATGTCTTACTACGAATTGCTCTGTGCTTGTTAACTGATGATCTACCTTGTTTATTTTATTCCTTCAAAGAGCATAACTTGCTACGCAAAATATACTCCACTTAGTAATATTCGTCGGAATAATCGAAATTGCATTTTTTAAATCAATTAAGAAAAAAATAGTTAAATTTACTTTCTTAAGGTTGCATTGAGTTCTTGGGGATAAATGTACCCAATATTCGGTTTTCCAGCGGTTATTTCACGGATATTCAATACACATTTCAAGGAATCTATCTCACAATCATTAACAAGGAAAGGTTACAATCCTCTTTCAATCATATTGAAGCTGACAAATTTTAAGCTGATTTTGATTTGCTTATCATTCTGCTAAAATTGCATGATATCAAAATAAAGCATGGATCACTACAAATCTGGACGCACTATTTATTTTACCATAGTGCTCCTAGTTGTCGGATCTGGAATGCTTTGGCAGCACTTTGTAGAGGAATGTTTCTTCTACCAGTGCTGAAAATTTCATTACGATTCGTTTTGTTTCAAAAAAGTTACACGTGATGGAAGCCGCGAGATGAAAATAAATTTTGAACACCCACGTCAAAAACCCGACGTGGTCGGGTTCAAAAATCGCGAAATCGTTAAAAATGGTCAAATCAACCGTGTGTAGCGTTCTCAAACGTTTCCGTGACATGCGTACTATAGATCGGCAGGTTTATACCAAGCGTCATAGTGGAATTAAGGATCGGAAACTGCATTTGAAGGTGTTGAGAACGATCAAGGAAAACACAGGGTAGTCGGACTATGACATTGCTAAGAAATTCAACGCCGACCGGTGCATCGTCAGCAGAATTCGTCTACGCGAAGGAATACGATCCTATCGGACCAGTAAGCAACCAAACCGGACATTGAAGCAGAATTTAGTAGCCAAAGGACGTGCCCGCAAGTTATACAAGAAGATTCCAACGAAGTTCGACGGATGCATCCTCATGGATGACGAAACGTACGTGAAGATGGATTTTGGGCAGCTTTCTGGCCAAAAATTATGTAAAGCCACTGCAGTGGTGCACTGCACTGGTCATGGTGATGTCCCCGGCAACTTCAAATTCGTTTTTGCTAATAAGTTTGCAAGAAAGTGTTTGATCTGGCAAGGTATTTGCAGCTGCGGACGAAAAATTCCGGTTTTTGTGAAAAACAAGACCATGGACTCCGAAATTTACAAGGAGGAATGCCTGAAAAACTTTTTTTTTCGTACATTAGATCTCACAAAGGACCAGTAAAGTTTTCGCCAGATTTGGCAAGCTGCCACTACAGCTATAAGGTATGTACAGTGGTATCGGGCCAACGGGTGGATTTTGTCGAAAAGGACATCAACCCACCCAACTGCTCTCAATTCCGCCCTATTGAAAAATTTTAGGAAATTTTCAAGTAGAAGATGAAGAAGAATGGTAGAAAGACTCGGGATGCAACAGAAATTAAGAGATTGTGAAGCAAAATGGCCGCTGAGGTCAGCGAATAGGATGTCCAAACTATGGTGAGTAGTACTCGACGAAAAGTTCGAAAATTCATCAAAACAACATCGGAATAATTTTTTTACTATTTTTTCTTTAAAGTGCAATAAAAACCCTACATTTTAAGAACAAAACATTTTTATTTCGTTTATATAGCTCCGAGATAGACCCGTTTTAATGCGTCCAGATTTGTAGTGATCCATGCTTTAGCTGCGATGAAACTGAAATTTTTATGGAAAAAATCGTTACGTAACGATGAGCATACCTCCCCCCCTCCCCTATGTCACAATTCGTAACGATCGAGCGTACTCCCTCCCCCCCCTAGGAGCGTTACGTAATTTATGGATGCCCCCATACACACGCACAGCTTAGCCGTGGTTGTTTGCCGGTGGATTGAATTGAAGCAATGTTTATTTTGTTGCTTTTACTGCATACACACGCACAGCCCGGACGTGGTTTGCCGGTGCCGGTGGATTGAATTAGAAGGATGTTTTTGCTGTTGCTTTTGCTACATTCACACGCACAGTGCTCGATTCGCTGGCTGCCTGGTGTTGGCTGGTATTTATTTCCATCCTTCTTCGTCTTGTGATGCGATAGGGAGGGAGGTGAGAACGTTTTTATTTTGTTTCTTTCAGACATACGCAATTCGGGTAACTTGGGAGATTAATGCCAGTGGGAGCAAATCGAATCAGCACCGGTCGCGTTATCTTCTTGTACCAATGATGCTATGTAATTGACTACACGCCATTGGCACAGAGGCTGAACTTTGGGTGTAGAGTAGGCCGATTCAGATTTAGATCCGGAACGAAGATTGCAGAAAAAGGCAGATTCCATCTCGCGGAGAAGAACTGTCTACGATATCATACTTGCCTGATAGAGCAAGCTGGAGAACTTCGCACAGACGAACCTAAGGCTGGGACGACTGTTGACGCTGGCAGGAAACGGCGCAACTGAGTCGAAGGGCTCCGGGGTCTCCGTAGTTCCAGGTTCGTTGGGTTCCACGAAGCCAGGAGGCCAGTAGAAAACACTGGATTCGCGAGGTCAGGAGTGTTCAGGAAAGCGGAAACTGACTACGCGAAGATGGATTTATCGTCGTTATAGGGTACTTGCCTGTAGATGTGATATGGAGAGCCAAATCGCCTCCAACGAACTCAGGGCCAAGACGGCTGGTGACGGAAACAGCGCGACTGAGTCGAAGGGCTACGGGGTTTCCCAAGGTGCCCAAAGATCGTTGCGTCCTGATGTCGAAACCCGAGAAGCGATTGAGACACTTGTAGCCGTGATGTGTTGGTAGCATTCGTAGGATTCATTATACAACGATAATCTTCTGGGAGAAAATAAATACTTGCCAGGATGAGTAGACTGGAGGACCTTATCGCCGTATTCAAACTCAGGGCTGGGACAGCTGAAGAGACTTCTAGGCCAGAGGTCATGAGATCGATTCTCGGTCTGGGATACATAGATCTCTTTCTGTGGGTTGGTGGTTTCAGCATCTATAAGATGCTATAAGATGAAGATCCACTGAGATCCTCCCAGCAAACATTTTTGTTGGTATTTTTCTCAACAAACTTTGTTATACCTTTCATATATCATAGAATCATCGTATAAAATTCGGAAAAAACAGCATTTACCTACCAAGGTCGAGGCGATATACATGCATATTTCTAACCTCTGGCTTAGGCGGTAAGAATTACACAAATTTTAAGATATTCAACATCTTATTCGTACATCCTGATAGTATGCAAGAAAGCGCAAGTTTTGCTTTCAATGCATGCAAACCGTTGCCAGCGACAATCTTTGCTGCTTCTCTCATTGGACAATTTTCCTAATGAACCATCTGGTCGCACAGATTATTGTAGAGAGAACAACAAGGTTTTTTTTACTCACTAGAATCTCGCGCGGAAGAACAAATTTGTAAACTTGACGGACTTTTCATCATATCCGATCTCTACCGACTTTAAGTGACGCTTATCACGATCGTTTACTTATTTGGTAGGAATTGCGATTCCTCTTAACATTGTTAACGATTTAAACTATCATTTCTCGATTTTATGTTTGCTGGGTAGCCCCGCAAGTGGCCAACGAAAAGAAGCCAGCCTTCCAGCGGAGGTCACAAACTTTCGGGTTGAGACCGATAAGTGGCTACTCAAATTGTGAAAAAAGGGGTGGTTAAATATTTTAATGAAAAAAAAAATAAAAATTAATATAGTTTAATTGCAATCCATTCGATTTTTTTTAAATGTATAAACCTTGAAATTGTACGATTTTTATACCATCAATTAACCTTCTTTTCCATCTTCGCAATTACAGTGGAAAAAAACATATTTTCATGGTCATATTGTGAAAAAACTGGAAGCTGTTGAAACCATGAACTTTATATTTTTCAGCTTCCCAATGTTTTGGAAATCGCCTTTTTCATGGTAACGCTGCATAACACTACCGCTTTTTAATGATTATTTTCGCCAACACGATAAAATGTATGGTTGGAAACTATGAATTTCAAAGTACATTCACCGTATCGTGGACGATATTAATCATTGTGTCAACCATACAATTTATGGTCTGTCAACTTTGTTATTTTGTTTCATTCGGCTAATAAAGTGAATGATTCCGGTAAAATCCGAGCAACCTGGCCGAACCGAACTCTTCCCAAATTAAGCTTTTCTTAAATTTGTTTTCATTTCATCGTTTGAGATAAAAGATACAAAATTGAACTTTCTGTTATTTTTAGTTCATATTTGAAACTTCTCAAGTAAAATAGCTGAATTCAAAATACCTATGTACATATACTGAATCAAAGCAATCTAAAAATTCCTTTTATTTTAACCACGGTAAATGAAAAGTTGAATTAAAAGGAAACTCTTGATTGCTTTGATTCAGTTGAATCATTCAACCAAGTAGGCTCACAACATAATAGAGGGACCTACATATAGGCAGAGCTGCAAATAGTCGGACTTTGATACTGCTATGCATTTCTATGTCAATCGATACTAATTTTTGGGCAACGACGTAAGCTAACAATGTCATGACCAAGTTGAATGAGTGACATTGCTGGCTACGAATTTTCTCCTTACGGTGGATTACATTTTTTAACGGTTGCGCAACAAATAACGTAAGACCCCTCCCAACACAACCAGAAAATGAAATAGAAAGATGGCCGTATGATGCGAGTGGAGAATAATAAAGTTATGATATATTGACATTTCTGTATGACTGACATTCTACCTTGATCATTCAATTAAAAGACGACTTTGATATTCTTCCAATGACTTTGACTAATAGACGTTGGTCAAGTTCGAACGAAATTGACTGAAAATTACCAGCCTTGACTACAGGTATATGATAAAGAAAACTCTTTAAATACTCAAAAAGTTTATAAAGGATCTTAAATCTTTGGATCAAAGCTATGAATTTTAGTTTTGTCAACTTCTTCGGTCATTACCAAAATGAGAAAAAAAACTCAAAACAAAAAACTCTCATAGAAGATCATTTTAAATGATGGAATTCTGCGTACCAAAAAGAAAATCATTTTGGAAGCTTTTGGTACTTCGTAAAAAATTATTTAAATTTATTTATTTTTTGTTCAGAATAAAGTACAACTCTAAAAATTAAAAAATTTAATAGGACTCCAAAACCAAGCTGTGAGCATTTTAACTAGCCCCTAATGCTTCATTTTAATTTCCCTTATGCCTTATTATCTCCGATACCTTTTCTGACCCTGGGGACAACAATTTGAATTATTAATTCGGTCATAAATTAGATCGTTCCCCATTAGGGCAGGGGTGTCCACTATCTGACGGGTAGCATCAAAGTGGTCAAAGAATTAGTCATGCCACAAGCTTTTTCTTGTGGCCCGAATGGCTATTGGCACCGGGGCATGGTCGTTTCATGACATATCAGGCCGAAAATTCCAGCAAACAACCGGTTGTGGTAGCTTTAGCGTCAGGCATCAGGAAAAAAAACAAACAAACATATCACCCGTCAATGATGTCAATCAAGAAGACGAGCAAATTATGTCCCGGCATGACTCCAGTCCAGACGTCGTCGGACAGCTGTCCAGTCCGGAATGTTCTCTATATTTCTTGTTTCCAGCAACAGGAACAACAACTAAATATTGCCGGATTGCCAGTCTTGATCCGAAAATGGATTTCTCATTGGACAATAACCGGCAGAACATACACAGAATGAATGAGAGAGATAGAGAGTTGCAAAGTACGTCACATTGTGGGATGGCCCTTGTCCGAGTACCCAAACACTTTCGTGTCAAATTAATTATTTATACCACACCGAACGGATGAATTCGGTTGGAAATAGCATTTCTTCGTCGTTGACTGCCATTCTGGGCTTCTGACTGCCGGATAAGGGAACAGCTGCCCGTCAAAAGGTCATCTCCATCAGAGCTTCCACACCGGCACTTCCGAAATCATGGGTGGGAAGGTGGATCGAATGAGTGGGTGGATTTGGTCGGTTGATATGCAACAAAGGCATCTCGCATTCGATTCCAAAAGCCTGCAGTTCCAATGTTTGGATAAGCTCTTTCCGGTGTACCAAGAACCTGGAACCTGGAACCCGGACTTCGAATGGAAACAAATGCACTTTGTGTGCACCCGTTTTAGTAGCTAGCAGCAGCAGAGTTTGGACAAATATTGATTGCACGACGAATGCAATACGTTATTGATTTGGCCCGGCCATTCATCAGATCAGGCGAACTGTTTGTGGAGAACAGTTTTGTGGAGCTAGTTTTACACAAAATGCGCCGTTACCCTAATGAGCAGAGGTTCCAAGAAGCTTTTATGGTTTTCAATGAAATTTACATTTGCAGAAGTTTATTTTTACACACAGCTTAGCTCCGATTTGGAAATATCATGAATTGCAATATTGATAAGTCATGATAGCACCAACTCCTTGATTGTAAAATTGTGTTCCCTGTGTTTTTCAAAGGAATTTCGAATTCGATTTACAGAGAATCGATAATTTATCGATTTATAAACGGTGTATTTTGAGCGTTTTCAGAAATATTTCAGCTAATTCAATCTTTTTAAGAAGAGAATTACCTCAGAGTTTTGTAACCTGTTTTTGGTTTTGTTTCTGTGAGACGCAGCTTGTCAAATTATAAAGTTTATCTTAATAGCTCATTTGATGCTCCATATTTCTCCTGAAGCATTTCCAAAAGTCAGAACGACGAAGAGAAACTTCGCGAATCTCGCGGGCAGGGCTGGATGAAGCCATCGGGGGGCTCAGGGCAATTTTTCTCGGGGTCCCCTATGAATAATTTTTTTTCATATACCGTTCCCGAGAAAACATAATATTTCAACATATAAAGAAAATGGAAATGATTTCATTATATTATCAGATTATCTGGTTTTATACTGGCATTTCCAAATATTCAGTTTTAATATTTAGGAAAGTTCCGATCCGACTCGATTAGCCGTAAATGTTATATGAAAGGCCCGTTTTTGCCACATTTATGCACATTTCTTGCAAAACCAAACAAAAAACAGGAGTTAAGTTATTATAATTTTTTTATTTTTGTGTAAAACAGAAATCTTGCAAGCTAAGTATTTTGCATTGAAATAACAATTATGTCTGGTGTCTTCAAACAATTATTTCTTAATGCAAATGAAAAAAATTGCACAAGTGTCAATCATTCTTAAAACTTGGATTAAAGTTGTTAAATGCAAAATTCATTCAAATTTATTCAATAAATCATCACCCTAAATTAAGAAAACATCAAAGATAGATATTAAAATGTTCAGGTGGAACATAACGAGGGGGGTAAATAATGCGAAAAACAAATAAATTGGAATAAATTTCACGAAACATTGTATGCAACAAAATTGCATACAACTAAGATCAAGTGCTTTTGTAATGTAAAATACATTAAACTTTGTTTATTCCCCCCTTCGGGTTTTCGGAAATTTCGAAGGAAGGGGGGGAGGGGAGGTGACTAAAGAAGAAATTGATATTAGTTCCAGCCTAATTGCAGATCATCGAACACAGATAAGAAAAAATTGAAAGCAAAATAAATATTTCCATCATGACAGTTGGGAAAAAACATTAGGATCTTAGACTAAGAAATAATAATTTAAAAAATAATACAAATAAACTTAAATTCCATAGATATAAGAGTAAAAAATTAATCAGATTTTATTCAGAACCACAATTCGAGTCTCGAGTAAATCAAAGTTTCAAACCAACATTTGAGAAACAGATATCAAATGACTTTCTTATCCAATATTAAGAAACAAAATTTCAATCAGAACCAATGTATGAATTGCAAAATTTATAATTTACATCCAATTTTCTTATCTTAAAAAAATCATTTTCTTACAATGTGTTCAAAATTGAAAAATAATGCGGATTATTTACAATTTTGTATAAAGAATAGAATCTTATCAAATCAAATAAAAAAAACGGAAAATAGTGTCAAATAGTTCTTCTTAATTTGACAAAATGTTCAAAACACAGAATCATTATTATATATTCTGGAAGAAGATAAGCTTAAAATCAAATTCATATTTAGAGAATCTTTCAATAAAATTCGCAGCACTATAAGTGGGTGTTCATTTAAGAAAAAAGCAATTTGAACTTTGGTTGGTGAGGTTGGTGGACAGGCAAAAAAATCTGCTGGTTTTAGATTATTTACGTGAGTAGAGGATAATTTCAAAATAAAAGTGCATCAGAATCGATGGTAAAAAACTTGGGTTAAATTAGTTGAAAAAGTTTCATTGAGAAATTCTTATCACAGATTGAAGAATCAATTGCATTTGGGGAAAAGGATGTAGAATGTATGAACCTACGCAAATTACAAAAATGATCGCAAAGCTAACAATAATTTTGCATTATTCATACGAATACTTTTGCTTATGCAGATTGTTTGGTTTTTTTTTTATAATCCTAGCCCTCGTTATTCTAGCTGTCATAAAAATCGTAACATTGAAAAATATATTTCATATTCAAAAAACGAACGTAACGTGGAAAATATATTTCATATTCAAAAAATCAAGATTGATTTGCTTGTAACTCCTCAAATTTATTCGTTATTTAATATGTAAGAGAAAGTGATGTATAATGTTTTGCAGGCATCCCAAATTTTCCGGATTTATTCGGACCTCAATGGGTTTTCAAAATAAAAGTGGACAAGACAAGCAAAGCATCCTATAATGCGGCTCCAACAGAAAACTCAAATTGGTCTTAACTTCTTTAGCTTTAGTTTTCTCGGTAGATTAAGGGGGGGGGGGGGGGTAGGGTCTAACACTTTTAAAAAATCGGTTTTTTTATTTTTTTATTTTCTTATTGTAAAACATTTCCTATATGTTGTGTCAAATTTTCAAGTCAATTGAAGCAAAACTGTAGAAATTATAGGCCTTTAACTCCTCCTATCTAATACGGCAAGAAAGCAAGAGCAGAAACTTCAAACGCGTTTTTCTCGAAAGCACATTTTTAAAGTCCGTGGACATCGTCATTTTCTACATATAAAATACCAGACGCCAACGTTTTTTTTTTATTTTTCTTACTTTGGGGAGATTTTACAGATAAAAAATGGCGGATTTTTTTGTGAAAAATCGTAGTTTTTACTTTAAAAAGCCACAAAAATTCCATAATTTTTTTTTAACTTAAACAAAAACGTTGGGGTCCAGAAAAACATCTATTAAAAATATTTTGCTCTGATTTTTTGACCTCAGATGATTCTGTGCTGAGATACAGTGTCCACCGCAAATACTGTTTTCTAAAAGGCATCCTCGAAAGTGCTCCGTCACAGGCTCATTTTTCAATATTTTTCTACGAAAAAATTACTAAATGTTCTTTTAACAATGTTTTGTATAATGTGAAAAATTTGAATACATTTGTTTGAACGATAGCTCCAAAAAAATTCGTGAAAATGGTGTTTTTTTTTTAAACTAAAGGGCATCAAAATCAATTGTATACAACTTGGCTTAAATAAGTAGGAAATTCATATAGAATTTCAAATCACAGATTGAAGAAATAAATGGGAAAAGGGTATAGAATATTTGAATTTACTACTATTTAAATAATGATCGCAAAGCTAACAATAGTTTTGCATTAAGCCTTCGTTTCATAAAATAACAAATTTGCAACAATTAATGTGTGGAAAAAACAAAAAATCGTACTTTATTTTGTTGAATCCTCTAGAATCGAGTGCCTCGCAAGATTGCATACAATCTTGCAAAGCATTTGTCTAGATGTGATATGTCGAGGGTTACTAGATGGCGATATGAATTTAAATGTTTTATGATTGTGAAATAAAAATCTCTTTTTAGTGTTAACCGTCAAAGAAAGAAGTTGGATTTGGAGTTGGAAGTTGGAACATATTTTAATTTTTTTCTCATCATTTCAAACTGTTTAAAATGATTTTTAAAGAAAAATAAAAATTCATGAAATGAAGTGTTTATGATACTAATACTTTTGCATTTCAAATTTTTCGGTTTTATTATTATGATAGCCTACGTTATACTAGCTGTCTTAAAATTCGTAACCTTTTTTAAAACGTGTCGAAAATATTTCATATTAAAAAAATTATGATTGATTCGCTAGACTCCTAAAATATTTTCTTTATTTCATAAGTAAGAGAAAGTGATGTATTATGTATTGATGGCATCCCAGATAACCCGGATTTGTTCTGACATATATAGGTATTCAAAATAAAGTGGACAGGACATGTAAAGCGAACTATGATCCGGCTCAAACAGAAAACTCAAATTGGTCTGAACTTTCTTCAGCTTAAGTTCTCTTGGTAGTTTCAAAAACGATTTGAACGTTGTTGACAAGTTTCGATGAAAAAAAAAAATTAAAACTTGTGGTGTTTGGTATTGGTCAAATTGTTATAGATATTTTTTCGAATTACAACTAAATTCTGGTTGATTTGTTTGGATTTTGTGCAAGAAAAAATATAACAAAATGCTCAGATATTGCTAGGTATTGAAAATATTTGTACTGACTTGCCCTGCCAATAAAAATGTGGGAAAAATTCTGCAATTCATATTCCAGGGGGCACCCTTATCTTATATTACTGTGAAACTACTAGATATGTATATTATTTACCCGGGGCCCCTTACTTGAAGGTTGCCAGATTGCCCGGTTCAGTCCGGGTTGTCCCGGATATTTAATACAAATTTTGGGAACAATCAGAGGTGTCAGGTGTTCTGATTTTTCAGGATTTGTCCTGATTTTTCAAGATTTGTCCTTATCCTTGAGAGGCCGTTCTGATTTTTCAAAAATGCTTGAATTGTCTTGATTTTTAAAAAAATATTTGAATTAAAACTGATTGTATTGTTTGCCAGCCAAGGTTATTCTTGCTTCAGTTACACATTTCGCGGCTTCTTCAGCACATATATTTCGCCTTCAGTGCAATTTAAACAGAACTGCATGTTATTATCACCAATTTAGTGGTGTCCTGAAAAATCCAGATTTTTTTCTTCGCGGTGTCCTGATTTTTGACAAAACGACGTGACACTTCTAGGAATAACCGACCGGGCCGGTTACCAGAAGTCCATTGAAAAATGCTCGGACTTTTCCCGGATTTATTCAGTTTATTTGGCAAACCAAACATAAACAAAAACTTTGAACGCCCCCGAAACGAAATTTTTGGAGCAATTTTTATAAAAGTAAACATGACAATTTTCTGGAGGCCTAAAATAAGATAAGAAATCCGCTAATGAGTTTTGTTACAAAAAATTTTTTTTCTTGATTTTTGTTGAGTAATTTTAGGGTTTTGAGAAAATTTGCCTGGATATTGCCCAGATTTATGGTGGTCATTTTTCAAATCAAATGCCCATATTTTACCAGGTATATAAAATTGCCAGGTTTGTCCGGCCCGGAAAAAACTTTGGTAACCTTACCTTACATATGATATTTTACGTTTCAATTCTAAATTTCTCATTTAGGTTAGATTTCTAGAGCTTAAAGTAATATGATTAAAGTAATGTTGATTTTTTTTCCTCGAGGGGCTCCCTTGAGCCAGCTCTGGTCCAAAATAAATTAATTATTCTATAGCATGGCTTGTATTTGCATTATCTCCAATAGAAACCCTCGAACATGATTTTGAAAATATGTGAAATAAAAAAAATGCATTTTCTGAAAATTTCGTAAGTTGGCTAAATATAAGTTAGTTTATGTAAGTAGAGTTGAAAAATGAAAAAAATGTAAAAATGAGGAGATAATCTTGTCTTTCTCCCCCCAAAAAGAAAAAAAATCCTACCTCTGAGTAATTGACCATTCTATTCTGGCAAAGAAAAAAAATCAATTGACCGGCTAAATCTATTCACTAGTGTGCTCGTGTTTGTTCCTTAGAAATTTTCACGTAAAAACCATTCAAAATCTCGATGTTTGGGGTCAAATTTCCCATTTTCTTGATGGTTCTTTTCTGTTTGGAAACGTAAATTTCAATAACACTCATTCGAGAGTTAAAATCCCGATTCTAAACTCTAAATAAAAGCAAAAAAAAATTGAATTCTCTCATTTGTTAAGTATAGAAACAAATAAAAATCAGAACCAGTTATTGAATTTCAGACACGATTCAAAGTTTTCTCAGTAGTGTTCTCTGGTATTCAGATTCATTGGATAAAGAAATTTAATTCAAATTATAAAAGAAACGGAAAGAAATGAGGAATTTAGAAAAACAAAGATGATTTTCATAAAAATCAATTCGAACCAAATTTTTATTAATAATTAAAACACAGAACTTTTAATTCAACCGTATTACATATTCTTTGATAATAAAAATTTAATTAGTATCATTATAAAAATTCTAATAAATACCACTCATTTGAGTCATAGTTCAAACATATTTCCCAAATTTGATTGATAATAAAGAATTAAACATTTATATTTCGATTTCATCAGCTTTGGAATTATCAAATTAGCTTAAATTTTTATAATCAGAAAAAAATTCAAATAATATTAATAAGTAATTCGTTCAAAGAAGTTTTGCTTCTCATTTTGTTACCGTTGCGGAAACATTTATTATGTTTCATCTAGGGATCATAAATTCAATTTATACATGTTTAGATATCAGCATTTATATAAGATTTTGTGTTTTTTTTTTATTTCCGAGTTTACTGATGAACTTTGAAACAAAATATATGGCAGATGTGCGTAATCAACATGGAAATAAAAACATTCAAATTTGAGGCCCTGGAAAGCCTTTCGGTGTATGATTACATTTTTAAACATTGTTCTGTATAATAAAATCCATGTTATTGCTTATTTACTTGATAAAAAAATCACAGTCAGAAATTTTTGGGGACGATTTGTCTGTTGCAAATCCAAATCTGAAGTTTAAATAATATCTGCAGAATTTTTGTAATGTAGAAAAATAACTTATTTTTATAATAGTTATCCAGTCCCAGAAAATAATAACTTTTTATTGAAATTTTTAATTCGATATTGTAAAGGAGAGAAGGACGGGTTGCGGTGTTAAACCCTTCTCATGAGAATCGAGGAAAAGCATCGTATTCTACTCTACAGTCTACCCTGAATATTTTCATTTCTTTCTACCAAAACCTTAAAAACTGATCCCAGGTTCAGAGTTCTGTCGCAGTTTTTTTTCCAAATTTTCTCTCTTGTTGATTGAAACCAGTTCTGCGTAATTAATACAAAACTAGATTGAACACATTATGGAGGCTTAAGTTTCATATTATTAAAATCATAAATGTTATTCTGAATTTTTTTATTTGGAATTCTGTATTCAGTATGAATTTGTTATAATAATTTCAAATGATCATGTTAAAAATCTATCGAGAAGCTGTTTGGCAATCCTGGTTCAAATGAGGTTTTGCAATCCATTTATAATTTGATACATGATTTTCAAAACTCATTTCTATTATCAATATATTTAATTAAAGATTCATAATATAAAAATCACTGATTGACTTCAGATCTGGAATAAAACGTTGGATTGTTTGTTATTGTAAATTTCATCCGAAAACAGATTGAAAAATCCAATTTCAGATTCCTATTCAAAAATTCGATGAAAAATTTATATTCAAAATTTGAATTCAGATTTAGTTTGCTAGTAAATTTCATAATCAAGATAAAAATACGAGAATACTGCTTCGATGAGAAATCAAATCGAAAGAGATTGCAGATTGTAGTTTTGATAGTTTATTCAATTTTTTAAATTTCAACTTTTTAATAAAAGTCAGTTTAATTCCACAATTCAGCTGAAAATAACAAATGTTAAGTAAAACTGAACTTTATTTTAGAAGATGAAATGGAAAATGAAAAAAAACATTTTTTTTAAATTATCCTTGGATTTCTGATTATGGAATTGATTTTTAAACCAAGACATTGCTAATAAGGAAACTTGTAATCTTGGCTTATAAAAATTTGTAGGAAATTTCAAATTTCTTTTGTATATTGTATAACATTTCTAATTTTGCATTTTTTTCATGAGCTGAACTTAAACTGAGTTCTCTACTTTGGATCAAGTTGGTTGTCGATGTCAAGTCGATGGTTGTTTTCTAAGAATTTGCTCAAGGGCTTGGATATTATTGGAGATTATTTCATATAGAAAATATTTTCAAAAAAATTACATTTCCATAAAAAAAACTTATTTTATGATCAAAACATATAAATGAAATCTACATGATTTATGAGCAGTTTTAAGATTTTGCAATAAATGGAAGGAAGTTCCTATTTTGATGCTTAAGGTAAGCATGACTCGCAGAGTTTCCTTAAATCGGAATACAACCATTTACAGTATGATTCTCATATATATTAGAATTTTTAAATGATTTTCCATGAATATCATAAAAAGTACAGTAAACTTTTGGTATCTTAACAACATGTGCGTATGCTCAAGTCTATAGGTATGGGAGAGTGGGGAATCATGGGCCACTTTTTTTCGTTGTTCCATAACTTCTTTATTATAAAAGATAAAATGAAAATAAAAAATAGTATGGTTTTCTACATTTTCAAGGTATCATAAGGTATTTTTTTAATTTTTTTAATGAGTTATTTTCCTCAAGTTCTGACTGTTTAAAAAAAA
The DNA here is from genome assembly GCF_029784155.1 of Uranotaenia lowii. NCBI lineage: Eukaryota > Metazoa > Arthropoda > Insecta > Diptera > Culicidae > Uranotaenia > Uranotaenia lowii. The sequence continues at coordinate 118,116,369 of NC_073692.1, forward strand.
GCAATATTTTTTGGATTTTGAAAAATGGTGGGGAATCGTGGGCCACCAAATCCAAATTGACCAAATAACATGCAAAGTTTATGAGTTGACCCAAAACTCAGATTTCCTAATTCATTTCGTTATTTTAAAGCAATTTCAGATGATGAAATAAAAAAGAGAGCTGTGTATGATCGCATATATTCCAAAACCTGGCTCGCAAACGTTTTGGCAAAATTTCTTATATAGGATGGACAAAATATTTTTCATACCTCTTCATTTGGCATAAGAAAACTTTGCAGATAGGAAAAACGTATTTTAAGTTCTGAATGTGTATAAAAACATAAAAATATAGGTGATTTAACATGTGTGGCCCACGATTCCCCATAAGCTATGATTTCCAAATTGGTTGCGTTTATCTGACTTATTGATGTTTCATCAAAAATTCCTTTTTTACGTGGATGATCATGACAAAACTAAGATCATAAGCTTATGAGCATATTTTTGTTATGCACTTTAGGTTCCCCATCGATGAAATTAGCGGGTGATTTTTTAATTATGTAAGTAATTTTTTTAAACTTTTTTTAGCTTGATAAATAAAAGAAGCATATGATGCGTATTTCAGTCAACAACATATAGGAATACATGATCACGCAAAGCGACGACGATGACAGTTGGTTTGAGATTTTTATCTCAACACACATCTGAGATATTAAAAGTGGCCCACGTTTCCCCATGGCCCACGATACCCCACTCTCCCCTAATAATGATAATAAAATTACCTTATTTAAGGTTTCATAAGACGCAGTTTCTAGCCAAAATTTAAGTCAAAAATGAGGTTGCGTCCTTTATATCAGTGTTAAATTGAAAACATATTTCAATATTTACAAAAATTGCTTCAAAACGTAAGTAAGTTCTAAAAACCGTTATCCTTACCCCGATAATTTTCTTCACAAATATAAACCCTAGATTAAAAGTGTCCTTCCTGCTGTTGAACACCATGAGGCACCTAATTACTTGCTCTATTTTTGTGTATTTTCGAAGATTAATCCAGAAGGAAATTGCGTTGGTGAAATGGCGGCGCGCCTAATTCCCGGTCGAGGGAACTAAAATCCTACCAAGAAAAAAAAACCACAGAGCCTCGACGACGAATAGTTGACCGGACACGCAACAGAAACCCATCATCATTACTAAATGACCAAAAATATACCAGCGACGGGCGGCGGTCACAATTTGTAACCATGTTGCTTTTCTGTTATTCGGCTGGGTTTTTTTCTACTTCTGATTCGTTTAATTCCTCTGGGGGGAAGGATAAGTTGAGGTGAGTTGTGGTCCCCTCAGTAAAACCAGTAATGGAAGATTCCCCTTTTTGAGCAGAAGGTGGGTACTTCCTACCTTCTATCTGTTGAATTAGTAGTTGGAAAACATCAAGCAAAGGGAGAGGGATTATGGAACGAGCAAAAGTTAACCATTATTTTTTTTATTAGCTCTAATGGCCGTTTATGGACCGGATATGAATCAACGGGGTTTTCCGTTGTGTTTTTTTCTCTCTCTATTTTTATGCGGGAAGGACCGTCGAGATACTGCGTTGTTTGTTCATAATTTTATGACGTAGTTGATTACACAAGTAACGATCCTTCAAATGAAATTTTCGACTCCTAAAAGGTCGTAGTAGTGAAAGAGTGATTCAATTACTTTAACTGTTTAGTTTACTATTAGTTTTACTGTGAGAATAATGGTACATTTTAACAAATGAAATTAAAATTTCTGAGGCTTTCAGGGACAAAAAAGTATAAAAGCATGAAATTTTCTTTCCTTAACGCACTTCAAAGTTTCAGATTGAATGATTTTTTTTTGAATTCTTGTTTTTATTTGGGAAAAATTCAAAGAGTTTTTTTTTAAATCTAGCACCCATTAGAAATTTGAATAAGGGCACACGATATGTTTAAAATGAGTGGATGATTTGGCACTTTTCCATAAGAGCAAGTTCACTGGTGTTGGGGAAAAGTGGAAGAAATTTTGTCACTTTTGGCACATTTTGAAAATTTTGCCACATTTTGAAAACATTTTCAAGATCTGTGGCTTTCAGGTTTTTACAACACGTGTTGTAGTTTCGCAAATTGAAACAGTGCTGTAAAAAAATACAACGCCCAAAGATCTTGAAAACGTTTTTGCATGGTAAAATTATCAAAATGTCAAAATTTCTACCACTTTTTTCCAACACCAATGAACTTGTTCTAATATCTACGGTTTATACATACGTATTTATAGTTTCTTCAACTTCTTGTGTCACATAGTATCTGAAATTTTTTCTGTCAATTTTCTTTTATAATTTGACTTTCCATTTGAAACTGAACCATAAGAATATTCATAGCTATGGATTTGTACTCTGAATTGAGAATATATTGTTGTATATTTATAATATGAAGGTAGTAGAATGATAATTTCATCACTTTTTGAGTTTCTTTCCACTCTTCAAATATTTACTTTTCAAGTCTGGACTTTAGATTGAAACCCCTCAAACTTTGAACTTTTTAATAACAGTCCATTTGGAAAATTTCATTTTAGTTTTGGTGTTTGTTAAAAACATCCCGAGCTTAAATTTAGAGACTTTATATGGAAATTTATATCATCACTAAAAAATTTATAATTAAACTATTTTGTGTTTATTATCTTTTTAACAAATCTTTTTAAAGATTTTTAAATGAAAGTGGATTATTTATGGTGTTGAAAATTCATGATGATGCTATATGCTGAGCCATTTAAGCTGAAAATATTAAGATTTTTTTTTAATGATTTTCGGCAATAGAGTAGTTTTTCGATATTATCACGCTCAAAAAAAAATCACCGTGATAATGGCAAAACCGTGAATTTCGCGAAACTTAAGATTAAAGTAAGAATGTATTTTAAATGTTTTAAATGACTGACTATAATGTTCTTAGTTGTGGATCTGTTATGTATCTTTCAGTTTTGATCATAAGATGTTTTATCAAAGTTTACTTAACACAAAGGTTCGTTTTCAGTTCCAAATTTCCTTCTCTATAGAAATTTTCAGATTTTTCTTGAAGAAAAAGCAAGTGAAATGTCAATTTGATGGTGTTCAACCGATCAAAGTGAATGGTTTTAATTTCAAGGAAATTTAACAGTAAGTTATGTAAAAGATTTCATAAAAAAATTTATCAAAAAGATGCTCTAAAAATTTGAATCATTATGAAGGTCCAGCAAATGGTTTTTGAATGATTTCTTAAAGCACGTGATAAAATAAAAACTAAAATTAAATTTTTAACTATTACAAAAAAAAATAACGTATATTTATAAATTTTTTCACCATTTGAATATGAAGCTCTAACCATCATTGCTCGGGTGAGCATTCATTTTGTTGTATCTTAAACATCTCGAGAATTCACAGAAAACAGCTACATAAGTTATCAAAACAACTTTAAAATTGGAATCTCACATTAAGAATTTTTTTCCAGACTTCAAATATTCTAAATAGTAAAAAAAAAAAATGCTAACTAGTTAATGTTAGTTTTTGTTTATTTTTTGTAATAAAACTGTTTGTTAACATTTTGTTTCATACGGCGTGATAAAATCTTACGCAAGATATGTATCCATGATTTTATTTTCAAAATGTATCATGAAGATTTTGTAAAACTATTACCATTAACTTATGATACCTTTGATTTCGAACCAATTTTGCTAGAAGCTTTTTCATCATATTGACTTGATAAAATAAAATCTTCAATAAAATCTTATTTTATATTTGTAAATTCTAACTTATGTTAATCATCTGTGCAAATCAACTGTGAAGCACTTATTTCTTTTAAGATTGAATAAATGCTCTACGCAAGATTTATAAATTTACTCATTTTCTAGGTTCCGAATAATAATTTAAAATGTGGTTTTGGTCAATGGAATTCAGATTTCAATTCCAATTTATCTGTTTTTTTACAATAACTAAACTTTTACAGTAAGGTTGCTATCGGTTTTGAGAAAAATGTAAATTCTTTCTTCGATTCTAAACTAAGGTTGCCAGAATTTTATTTCGGATAAATTCGAGCTATTTTATTTAAAATCCTGGTCAAATCTGGATCTTTGCTAAATTGTAAATCCGGGCAATAGCCAAGAAAATTAAGTAAAACCCCAACAATTACTCATCAAAACTCAAGAAAAATAGTTGATTTTTTTTAAAAACATATAACCAGATTTTAAATTGTATTTAAGTCTTCCAAAACTCCTTCAATAATTGTATTCATAAAACTTGCTTAAAAAATTCGAACGCATAAAAAAAATATTAAATATATGTTTTTTTTTATTAATTCGACAAACTAAATAAAAAAAATTCGGAAAAAATCCGGATTTTCTATAACGAATTCTGGGAAAACGGACCAAGCCGGACTTTTCCCGAATTTGAAATCAAATATTCGGGAAACTATTTTTTTTTTCTAAATTGTGTAGGACTTTAAATCATTTAAAAAAACAGGCAAATTTTAGAAGCTTGTATTTATACTGGTACATGGCCGTAGGAACGGGGGGTGTTTTGGGGGTTAAACCCCCCCCCCCCCATGAGAGTCCATCAAGAGCAAGCGAGGTATTCTACTCTACACTCAAAATTTGTTATTCCCAATTAAATTTTGATGATGGAGTAACGTTATTCGATAGCAACAATCTTGACTCAGAACTGATGGCAAAATCTCAAAAACTGATCCCAGGTTCAGAATTGTCACTTATTGGTATTTTTTCAAATTCTCAATACCTAATTTTAAATAATATTTGACTCATTTCAGAAATTCTAGTTCCTTATAATCAAAATCGAAATTGTATTTGTGTTTTCATATTTCGGACTATGTATTCAGTTAAGGATTCTGGATTATCAATTCGAATCGTCATCAAAAGGTTTAATGGAAAGCTGTGTTTGAAATCGTCATTTAAATCTGCTTTTACGTTTCCTTTAAAATTTAATTCATGGTTTTCGGAACTCATATGCATTTTTTACATTCAGTTAATATTTTTTCGAACATGAACAAAAAACTTAGAAATCTTCTGAGTTTTTGTTTGAAATTCAGATTCAAAGTTCATGAACAAAACAAAACAACACAAAGCTTCAAAATGGCGGGATAGGTTCATCATTCAAAAAATTAGATTTGCAAGTCGAATTAGAAGTACATAATTTAAATAAAGAATAATCATTGAATTCCAAAACATCCGAATTGTAATTGATAATCCATGATTGAGGACTTTGAAACTGGTTAAGATTCTTGGCTCATATGTTTAAATTCAGAAACCGTTTTCATTTTCGTTTCAGAAAACGTATTGAAATCCCGAAACAGATTGAAAATTAATATTTTGAACAGGCTTAAAATAAAGATTCAGATTCAGCTCGTCATTGAGTTCCACAATCAAAATAAAATGATTTTGACTAAGGAATTTAAATTGCAAGAGATCGCAGGCTCATAATTCTGTTCGTTTGTTCGATTTTAGAATTTATCCATTTGTTTGCACAATTCAGCTGAACATGACAAAAATTAAGTAGAGTTTGAGTTCATTTTGAAAGTTTTGTCTTATGAAATACTTATTTGAAAAAACCTATTCCCGGGAATTGATTTTTGATGAAAAGTAATTCATGATAAAGGAAGATGTATCTTCTCTAAAAAAAATTGCAGAGAATTCCATATGGTTTGGTTTATTGTTCAACATTATTAATATTTCAGTTTTTTTTCACGAACCAAATTTTAAGCTAAAATCGAGTTTGCATAAATCCGATTTGAAACGCAAATTTTTTATCTTTTACTTTTACTTTTAAAAATTGGATTCATTTTTTGAGTTTTTTTTTCGAAATTGAAGCCTTCCTTTTAAAAAATATTGTAAGTTCAAATCAAATAAGCAAAATCAGGCTGGGCAGATTACCGGGATTTACCCGGACTTGCACGAATGTTGAATAAAAATAAAATGGGAAAAGTTTGGCCCTGCCCGGTTGCTCAAATTTAGTTGAAAATCTCATGATTTTGTCTAGATTCACTCACATTTTTTTTTGGAAAATATTGCATCATTTTAATTTTTAATTTTTAATTTTTAATTTTTAATTTTGTCACCCAAAAATGAAATTTTTCAAGCTAGATTTATTAAAATAAACATAAACGATTTTATGGGAGCCTGAAATACGATTCAAAATCTGATTATATATTTCGATTAAAATTTTTTTTTCTTTATTTTTTGTTGAATAGTTTGTGTATTTGATTCAATTTTTTCCGGAAATAGTCCGAGTTTTGGTTTGAAAATTTGGAAATAGAATGCCCGAGTTTCGCCAGGTTTTAAATAAAATAACCCGGATTTGCCCGGCCCGGATACGTGGGAAAGATCTTTTGACAATCTAAAGCTAAGTTCACCAGATTTTTATGCAAATTTTGAGATTTCATCGATCGATGACAGTAAGTTTCCTACTTTGTTGCTTAAGAATTCTTTATACAAATCCTAATCATCATTTGAAAGAGTTTAGAATGTATTTTCAAAAGTTTCTATTTAACATGACAAACAATTTATGTAAAAGAACTAAGAAAGGAATATTTTTAACTTTTTTTTATTCATGCATTGTTTGAGCAAAAATGTCATATGAAAAAATAGGTCACCAAACCCCCCCCCCTCCTCCCATGAGTTTGTTCTTCCTTCGGATCTGTACTGGTATACCGTTTCAAAAATAATGTTTTTCCATTATGTTTCTTTTTAATTTTTGACGACATTTTATTTCAATTTCCAAATACCCACAATTATTAAAAATTGTGTTTGATTTTTTTTTTATTATTTGACGATTTCGCACAACTCAGGAATAAAATTAGGTTTATTAAAGGTTGTCAGATTGCCCGGTTTTTTTTCTGGGTTTGCCCGGAAGTTTAATACAAAATTTAAGAACAGTCCAACCCGGCCCTGTTTTTGGATTTAATTGAAAATTATATTTTGCCTCAGATTTATTCACTGTATTAAGCAAATCAAACATAAAAAATACCTATATTGTGTTGTAAATTTTCTCATTTTTGCCCCAAAACAAATTTTTTTGAGCAAGTTATGTTACAATAATCATGAAAGGTTTTTTTGGAATCGTAAAATACTTTTTCTAATCTGTCGATGAATTTAAATATTCAATTTTTCCTTGATTTTTGTTGAGTAGTTTTAGGGTTTGGACAAAATTTTCCGAATTTTTGGTCATTCAATTTGTCATATGCCCGGATTTCGCTAGGTTTTTGTATTTAATCTCCCGGAGTTTTCCAACCTGGATACGTGCTGAAAAAAATCTGGTAACTTTACAATAACTAGGGATGGTTGCCTTACTTTGGACCCTTCAAGCGGTGGTTTTTCTAAATCCATAAATTTCTCATAAATGGACATGAGTATTATTTATATTTTTCAGACCCCCAAATTATAGTTTATGGTCTTATTTGAAAGCATCAATGAGATTTTCAAACATGGGTGTTGGTGGACTGAGTCGATTTAGGGTCATTTTGGTTTTTCTCAAACCCTGGGGTCCAAAAAGCTTCGTTTTGGTCCAAAACTCATCCATTACTTTTTGCAGAATTTGCAACTAACATTTACATGAGTAAATTTAAAATTTGATGTTTGTATGGGAAAATTGAATATTTTGAACTGAAAAATCAGCATCAATTTTGTTTCTTCTGTGGAAATGAGCCTGCTTATGGCTTTTGTATTATGTTGAAACCAAGTTTTAGTGATTTTTTGGTTCCAAAATTGGAACGTCATGGTCGAAAGTGTCCTATTTCTGGACACATTTCAAATCTTCTGGATTTCCCATTGATAACCTTATGTTTAGAGAAAAAAGGGAGTAAATATAGAATTTATTTATCACAGTGATAGTGGTTTCTTTTTGGTTCTATGCTTAGAGAGTTAGAAAACGTGATTTTTTTCTTATTTGCTCTGATTCATCAAAATATGCCCCAGTAACTGAGCTGTCTGTTTCAGCACTAAATAGAAGGTACATTTTTAAAACGTGTAAAATTTTATTAGAATTATTTTATGGCAAAACGGTATGATAGGATTAACGAAGAATAAGAGTTCATTGTTTCAATTGGAGTATCTTAATGTTTTGCCTGTGAAACGAATTATTTTTAAATTTTCGGCATTTTAGGACCAAAGTAGGCTCTCTCACCCTAAATGATGTTGAAAAGAAAAAAAAAAAGCAAACCAAAAAAATTATGATTTTTCAGGTATTTTATTTTCTTTACAAATAATTAAAATGTTTTCCGATTGTTTGATCTTGGGTTTAGCTGATATGAAATAATTCACATTTTTTTATAAGAATTCCATCAAAACTTTTATTTGGAATTTTAATTGATATTTCTCGAATTTCGAAATGTTATAGAATATAAGGAATAAATTTCGTTTCATGTTTTTCCATACAAAAAAAATGAGTTACAATGAAATGCTATAGTTTTTATAGAACTTATAATTTGAACTATGTCAACTTACTTGTTTTAACTGTTTGATATTCTGTTTCTTATATTCAGAATAAATTATATTTGAATCATTTTTCCTATTATTTTAGAACGAATTTCGTTTTAACAGCTACTGTGTTCTTAGTCAGTACTGTCTTCATCTGTGTAAATGGAATGTCACGGCCTAAATAGCCTCAAGATGTTCTGTTAGTCGATCATAAAAAATAAATTATAATCAACGAAATCATGCCATCTTAGTTTTGAAACTTTGAGTATAGTAAATGTTCCATTAATTGCATGCAAATGTTTCAACTGAAGATAGAAATTCATGTATAAAATTATCATAAATTGTCCTTCGTAAACCAATTTTTGTTAAAAGATGCTCCGAAAAAATAATAACGGCCGACTCAATTAAGAAGAGCCGAGAAAACAAAATTAAAAAGCGATCAGCGTAGAAAAGGTATAAGGTCATCTTGCCATCAGAGAGTAAGCGAGAAATCATACTCTTGAGCGTCAATATTTTCCTCGGTCCTTCCCTTGAGCTAATTGAAGAAATGCCAAAATTGGATAACAAAACCAAAAAAAAGGCCTTAAAACGAACCTTCATCACAACACATGCTAGGCCCAAGACCGTCGCTCGCCTTAAGAAAAGCTCTTTACGGCAACACCAAGGAGTCGACCAAAGGAAGAGTAGAAAAAAAACATTGCGAACCTTTCGCCCAAACAAATATGGCTTAATTTGATTAAATTTATGTTAGACCCCGGCACCCCCGTTCTCAGTCATTGAAGGGGGAAGAAATTCTCACCATCCTACGCCCACCACCCCTATTTGGGTGGGAAAAGTCCTTCTATGAAGGAAACCGTAAGGAACAAAAACAAAAAAAAAAAGTTTAACTCCTAGGTGCAAGTTGATGGCGCCGCCATAAGCAATAGACTCAAACACGCTACCCTAAGCGAACCCAAGGAGTGAGCTCAGGCAGGGGTTGGAAGAAAATTTGAACCCAGGCTAGAAGGATCAACCAGTAGGGGAAGAGGGGGCATAATGCCCACGTTAAGAAAAAAGCCTTGTTTTAGAGTACATTTGAAAAGATTAACTTTAATTTTCGTTTGTGTTCGGAAGTTTGGTTTATTTTTTATCTAAACTGATAGTTAGAATAACTGGAAGGTCAAAAAAGGCCACAAATTTAATGAAGTTTAAAGAGTAGGTTGAAAATTGGATTTCAGATTCAGTAGGGGCATAATGCGCATATGTGTGTACCCAATCGCGCCGTTTTACGTTAAATAAGTGTTTATTGATTCAAGTGCCTCCGAAAGTGTTCACTAGGTGAAATAACTTTTTTTCTACTTCACAGATGGAAAAATGTATTGCTACGCGCAGTGCTGCCAGATATACTGAAATTCTTCTGAAAAGTTAATTAAATCAATATTAAATTTAGGAATTTTAAATATATTCGTTTATATTCAAGTTACGTTTTCAAATACAACATATAAATATCTTTAAAATTGTTATAATTAAACTGCATATACATTTAAACAAATATGAAACATGCTTAGAGATAAACGGACATGGCGCGTTTTGCCCTACCTAGACATGTTTATTAAAAATCGTTCAAAATAACAAAAAAAATAATTAAATAAGGAAATTTTTCGTTTTGTGATGCTTTTTAAGACCAATGTTCATCATTGTTACAGATGTCAGGTAATTTTTTTGACGATAGATGCCGTAATTCCTTACGAAAGTCAAGGCACAAATTGCAAGGAATATGGCTTGAAAAATATTTTTGGATTTTTGCAGGGATTTATCGCATATTTGTTGCTAATTTTTTGTACAAAAGGTTTCTACTGTTAATAAGAAGGGAATAACGTACAGAAATCTTTAAAAAAGTGTATATCTAGCTAGATATTGCAAAGGGGCGTTTTGCCCACACTGGGCATTATACCCCCAGTTCCCCTACCAAACCTAAAGCAGAGCGCCAGGGATAAAAAAAAGGTTCAAAGCATCGCGGGCGCAAAGTTATGACCTATTGAAAGTTCTTCAGGCGGGGCAATGAAAAAGTACGATTAATGGTTAAAGTTGCTAAAGTGTTGGACCGGAGACTGAGGGCGGCGAGAAGGAATGATGGTGGAATTTTGGATGAGAAACGAGCCTGCTCTGCCCCCTCTTGTGCCATTCCAAAACGAAAACGTGGGATCGGGTAATTGGAAACAAAATAGCGCCCGCTCGCAATCAGGAAGTTGGGTCAAATGTGAAAACAAATTTTTCTGATTTAGAAACAATCGATAAGCTAGTGTACTGGGTTCTGGGTGTAAACTTGTTGGATTGTCTCAAAACAAGATATACTTAAAGTTTTACTGGTTCATTTAAGTAGAAAATTTTCAAGTTGATTATCCAAATCAGAAACAGTTGTGGAATACAAGTCAATTGATTGAATTTTGATTTATATATTTTGGAGCCAGTAAGTCTAAGATTCGCTAGAAAATTCATCAAATTAGTTTTATTATCATTTTTGCTCGCGTTCGGTTGGAGTTAAGAAATATGTGTAAATTCTAGAAAATTGATAAATTAAAATTAATTAAAGTATTTTTCGAAAGATAATGTGTTATTCTCATTTTTTTATTTGAATTGTTTGGCTGGTAAACGGTGGATAATGTGCAACACGAGACCCCATAGTGGTCATATCACCTCTTATTCACAACTCCTATCTCTACCTCCCCGTGGTACCGGCTGGGATGCGAGTAACCTAAGCGGAGATCGGATATCCAACCCCGGTGGATGCTTTGGTCGCATGCAGACTGAGAAGGTGGCCGCACGCGTCTGTTCTTCAGGTCAGGGGCGGCTCAAACAGCGTCTGTCTTGCAGCAAGCGGCTGAATTTATGAAATGCGGCTCCCGCCAGCTAAGTCCAAGATGGCAGCCCCATCGCGGGATAGAGACTTTAGGCTAACAACCTACTGCTCCTGATATCTTGTATTGTTACAGAAACTGAGAGAAGAAATAAGCCAATTGGAACTTTGGCAACGACTTTTAGCATGAAAACACGGACTAGAATCGGAACTTGGAATGTTTTGACCCTTGCCCAGCCAGGAAAGCTGGCTCAACTTTCTAAAGAAGCTAGCCGCCTCAAGCTACAGATATTGGGACTGAGCGAAGTCCGTTGGCCTAACACTGGAGAACACAAGACACAGTCCGGCCAAGTACTGCTTTACTCTGGCATACGAGGAGAACATGCCACTCGGGAACGAGGAGTTGGTTTCCTGTTCAGCCCGCAGGCCCATGCGGCCCTTATAAGATGGGAACCGATAAACGAAAGAATAATCGTAGCCAGATTCAGAACACGGGTTAGAAACCTTACAATGGTCCAGTATTATGCGCCAACTGACGTTGCCGATTTGCAGGAGAAAGAGCAGTTTTACAGTCAATTGAACAGCGTGGTTGAGAGAATTCCGAAGGGTGACATTCAAATCCACTTAGGCGACTTCAACGCAAAGATTGGCTGCGATAATCAGGACTTTGAGCGCATCATGGGGCGCCATGGTCTAGGACAGATGAACGAAAATGGAAAGCTGTTTGTAGAATATTGTGGCAACAACGACATGGTGATCGGTGGATCGCTCTTCTCCCATCGACCAGCACATAAGGTCACTTGGGTATCCCGAGATGGCCGAACAGAAAATCAAATTGACCACATCTGCATCAGCCGAAAATGGAGAAGGAGCCTTCTTGATGTCCGCAACAAACGAAGCGCAGACATTGCATCTGACCATCACCTCGTCCTTGGCGAAATACGACTGAGAGTTGCGCGTGTCCAACGGCGCGAGGAGAAAGTCAGATGTCGATACGACGTCCGCCGGTTGGAGAATCCAGAGGTGAAAAGGGCATACGTTGAACAGCTAGAATCCCGAGCCTCGGAGCTGCCGACAGACGGAACAGTCGAAGAACAGTGGTGTGGAATCAAGAATGCCTTTATCACGACGAGCCATGGTACTCTCGGTAAAGTTTGTGGAAAACGAAGTGAATGGATGACGGATGAAACCTGGAGGATGATCGATGATCGGAGAAAGGCGAAAGGCGAAAGTCGGAATTGAGCAGGCATGTACCGGGTCAGCCAAAGCAACCGCCCGCTTACGATATGCGGAGCTGAAAAAGGCAGTTAAACGAGCTTGTAGACGAGTGTAAACTTTCTAGCCAAAGAGGGAGAAAGAGCCGCCGCCATTGGAGATATCCGATTATTATATGATATTTCTCGCCGCCTTAGTGGTGCAAGGACTAATGCAAGAATGCCGCTGAAAAACCGAGCAGGTCAGCTGCTGACAGATCGAACAGATCAGCTCAAGCGTTGGACTGAGCATTTTGATCAACTTTTCCGAGTTACAAATAGCAATGGCCAACAGAACCCGCAGCTCGAGACGCCGATAGTAAGCCGCATAAATGGCGTCAACTCGGAAGCACCTTCGCTGGCTGAAATAGAAGCGGCAATCAAAAACATGAAATCCAACAAAGCGCCAGGAATCGATTGCATCCCTGCTGAAATGCTGAAAGCCGATCCTGCCCTATCAGCACAAATGTTGCACCGTCTTTTCGCTGACATCTGGGATACTGCAACATTCCCGTCCGACTGGATGCAGGGTATCCTCGTAAAGGTCCCAAAGAAAGGAGACCTGACAGAGTGCGGTAACTGGCGTGGCATACCGTTGATCTGTACAACCCTCAAAGTACTCTGCAAAGTGATCCTGAACAGAATCCAGGAGAAAAACGACGTTTCACTCCGACGGCTACAAGCTGGATTCCGATCCGGACGATCATGTGTGGTCCACATCACAACTCTACGAATAATACTGGAACAAATCCACGAATTCTAGGACTCTCTTCTGCTTGTGCTCGTTGATTTTGATAAAACATTCGACCGACATAACCACGAAAACATCTGGGCGGCTCTAAGGCGACGAGGAGTCCCAGAGAAACTAGTCCATCTCATCGAAGCACAGTGCGAGGCATTTTCGTGCAAGGTCCTGCACGATGGTGTCTTGTTCGATCATATCCCTGTAACTGCTGGAGTGAGACAGAGATGTATCTTATCACCGCTTCTGGATCGATCGACTGTGCACCGAACCAAGGATTGCCGTGAACCCTTCAACAATGGAGTAACTGAATGACTTCGATCTGGCAGACGATGTTGTTTTGCTCACCCAAACACAACCGGATATGCAGAGCAAACTCGACGACCGAAAGCTCCAAAGCAGCAGGTCTCAAAGTCAATGTCGGAAAGACAAAGTAGCTAGAAATCAATACAGTTAATCCTTCCAATTTTGTATTAGCTGGACAACAAGTTGAGAAAGTGGAGTGCTTCCAGTATCCTGGTAGCCAGATAACGCCTGATGTTGGAACCAGGAAATACATCGAAACCCGGATCAGAAAAGCCCGATTTACATTTGCGAGTCTCCACAACATCTGGCGCTCACGTTACATATCTCTACGTACGAAAATCCGAATCTTCAACTCAAACGTACAATCTGTATTGCTGTACGGGTGCGAAACTTGGTACACATATGCGGTAACGACGCGAAAACTGCAAGTATTTGTAAACCGCTGTCTGCGGAATATTATCCGCGCTTGATGGCCCGGCAATTGGATCTCAAATAAGGAACATCATCGCCGGTGTCATCAGAGGGCGCTGGAAATCGAGATTCGGGAACGTAAATGGAGATGAATTGGGCACACACTGACATACAGGCTCTTGATGATGTATCTATAGATCTTCCAATTCCCCAGCCATGCTTTTCCAACACCTCGCAAACAGAAAAGAAAAGAGAACGAATTATACTTTTATCGTTTCGGATTCCGAGTCCACTACTCTGCCGATCAACGTTCACAAATCTTTTTGCCGAGTGCGCCCGATTGCGATTGCTCTGACGTTCGGGTGGACGTGGCTCGCTCTAAAGAAAAGAGAAGGAGCTGGCTAGAAAATTGCGCTCTAGCGACGCTGCTGTGTAGCTCAGTGTATCATGTCAGAAAGATTTCAATGTAGGAATGTTTTCTTCAAAAAAGTCTTCATGCAGTGCGGAACAGTCAAAGGTCAAAGAGGATTCCAATGTAGGTTTATTTATTAGCATTCCAGAGCTATTTTTGTACGTAGCCGAGCCCGGCACTTCCTGGCAAGTTATTTGAAAAACATGGTGAAAACCGGATAAATAATCTAAAATTTTCCATTTCATCCGACCAAATCTGAAAAAATTCCAGACAATTGTCTAGTGAAGAAAAACGATTTACATTTTTTTTGTCGCAACGCATCAGCTGCATGAGAGCCAGATTTAAGTTAGGTGGAGTTTCCTTGAGTCGGTTATAAAGAGGTACTATCTGGTTAGGCAAAAACTGGAAGTGGTTTTGGATGCAGCTGATAGTGACGGGGGAAAAGACGACGCCAAAGAGTCAAAGGCAACTAGAAACGGCGATTGCAGAGGCAGCTGCTAAACGCGAAGCAAAATTCGACGAGGAAACGCTAGAAATCGAAAAGCAGTACCTACTGTACCGTGAAAGCAGCTCTCCTTACCCTTCGTCCGAGGGAGATCGTATCGTTAAATTCTTCTGGATCTGCAGAAAGAGCAGACACTCCGTGGTATGAATAAGAAAATAGCAATTGCTTCGAAAGCTTTTACTTAGCTCGAACTTTAGAATGGCAAAATTTGAAAGCATTTCCTCAACTAGATATGAAAAAGCAGAGTAGAACATCTACTTTCAACAAGCTCCGATTTAAAAATATGCATGCCATTCGAAGTATTTGACTCACTGCTCGAAAATAGCAAAAGCAATTACTAGAGCTTTATTCATATCAGCCACTATGTCGCGTGTTAAGCTATTTGACCCACAATAATGAACACCTCTTCGATATCGACAAATTCACATATTTACCTGAAATAAGCGTTAAGCGGAGAGTCAAATCAGGAAACCAGCTCCTTCGAACTGTCACCCTGCCATATGTTAAGAACCTCTTAAGAAGGAAAATGACGAAGCTTTGAACCGCCTTGTCAGTGATTTTGATCGTAACATCCAGATGCTCGAAAAGATAGACGAAGACACCGATAAGTGGTCGACTGTATTAGCGTACACGGTGTGCACTCGTCTGGCTTCAGTCACACTTCGTCAGAAGGAGAGTCACCATAAGTCGAAAGATGTTCCGACGTACCATAAAGTAATGGACTCTCTGCTAGATCAAGCGTTGGTTCTGAATGCACCCAGTAGGTCAGAGGATAACGAAAGTCGTCGCAAGGCACCATGTCGTGAGTGCACACTGCACCTTTCAATGTTCCATACCAGTTTTTCGAAACGGAACTCCGTTTCACAAAACCAGTCGACAGTCAACAGTCAACAGTCAATCGTTTCTTAATGATAATCTCCCAGGGCGTTCTGGACAAGTTCATGAACACAATTTTATCAGACAGAACCAACAAAGTCAAACCTCGCACACTCAACCACAAAACACCACAGAAATTTTTTTTAACTTTCAATGCGGCACCAAGGACGAAAAGCGCTGAATTTCGTCCGCCTCGAGTTTTTATTTCTATAGGTGCGTGTTGAAGATCGTTTTGGTAACCATACGATTGCGAGAACATTGTTGGATTCGTATTCTGAATATTGCTATGATACGAAGAAATTTGCGAAAAGATTGAATCTCCGAAGAAGTCCGATTGTTTTGAGAGTCCATGGTATTGGAAATGAGTCAGCAAAATCTATTGAACTAGTTGAGGCTAAAGTTCGGCCTATCCCAGGCAACCAGAAATCGTATATTATTTTACGAATTATATCGAATGAATGTTATTTTAACTCATTTTCGTATATCTGCACCTACAATGTGCAGCCCATGTATATTCTTTATCATATTTGAATGCATTGCATGTTTTTATTACGACAATTCGTGTATATGCACCTACAATGTGCGTCCCTTGCATATTCTTTATCGTATTTAAATACAATGCATGATTTTATTACGACAATACAATCCAAATTAAGAATATGTGTGCTTATGTACCTAAATGGCCTCCAAAATGATACGTATATACTGGTTTTGCTGCATTATATACGATATGTTTACACGTATATCTGTGTTGCCAATTTGATATACCCACCAAATGGTTGTCTGGGATGATAATATGTCAGAAATTTCATAATTTAAGGAAGATATGAGTTTTCATGTGTTGCCTAAGACTACGAGTAATCTGCCCACCACTAAAGTTCTGCTTAATGAGAGCAAGATTCCTCATGATTTAGTATTGGCGGACCCTGAGTTTTGGAGCCCGGGTCCGACTGATATGATTATTGGAGCGGAATAATTCTGTAATTTGTTGCGTTCAGGTACGTGTAAAGCTTCGGACGATGGACCACCCCTGCAAGTTATTCAGTTTGGATGGTTGTGTAGACAAGAAGGTTAGCTTGGACAAAAAATTAGAATGGTTTGTTAGTTTTACTGGGAGTATGGAAAACATCGGACAAAATTTGAGAGTTGGAACTATGGCTGTCTTATGGTAGACGATGTGCAACTCGAGACCCCATACACGCAACCTTCGAGTAGTGGTCATATCACCTCATGTCTTACAACTCCAATTCTCTACCTCCCCGTGGTGCTAGCTGGAGTGCGAGCAACCTTAGCGGAGATCGGGTACCCAACCTCGGGGGATGCTTTGGTCGCATTCGAACTGAGAAAAGGGGGTTCCGTACGCGTACGTTCTCCATGTCAGGAAGGGCGAGCGGAGTGCATCAACGACCTGGTAGTGTTCAGGACCCAAAATAGCAGCATCGCGATGGTCCTCTTGCGAGAAAGTGGGGTTAGCCGCGGGCCTTACGAGCCTGTGGGTACGAAAAAAAAACACAAGCAACGAACAATGAACAACTTTTTCAGTTTAAAAAATGTATAAGAAAAATGAACAGCATAACCGTGAAATGTCATTAAAACATTCTTGACAAAAAAAAACTAATATTCGAGGTTCACTGCGCTTTAAGAATCAAGTCAGCCACCTCCTAGTTCATTGGAACATGAACCATCAGCTAATGAAGAAATTATTCACATCCACCCTGGTGTTGATACCTGGCCCTCTAAAAAACCAGATGCTACAGTAAAGGTGTCTTCAGGATATAAGCGTTTTGACATTCTGAACCCACTCTGTTGGATTCCTGTGGGTAGAAATACTTTTTTTTTTTTTTTTGTTTCGATTATAGTCGTTTTACCATCTTTATGGCATTCGCGACTTTATCAACGTTGCAGTTGGCGGATCGTTATTGAAAAACTATCCGGTACAACTGTGTTCGATGTTTACTCTTGGGCTCGAACTCGCGGACATCGGCTCAGGAGACAACAGACTTGCCAACTGAGCTATATCACAAGCCCGAGAAATACTTTATTATGATTGTTTGGCTTTCAGGAAAACCTCCTCCCCAGCCATCCAGACTTCCAACTTGCTACTGGAAATTTGTTTTCCCATGTCGTGTTGCTGATGGGATGGTTGACCTTCCCTCCTGTTTCCTTGCCGATTGCCTTCCCCATGTTTTCCATTTTTGCTTCCCATAGAAGTTGAAGCCATTGCTTAATGGCGTTATTACTGGTCATAGTGATGCTAATGGTGATGATATTGCTGTCCTATGGTGGCCTACCCCGGAGATATCGCTATGCACGATCGCAACAGAAGTACGTTTAATAATGAGTAAAGCGCTAGAAAGCGCTTTCTTCCTCCTGCCGCAACCGGGGAAACTTTTTTCTACTTCTTTTCCGTCTTTTTCACCCAGTCCTCAGACCCAGGACCCAGTTCGCGTTGATGTCGCGCGGATGTAGTTCAAGCTTAATTACGAAAATGTTTTATTGCGCCAAATAATGACGATGGCCCGAATGGCTTTTGGCGGGGTGTTGGTTGAGAGTTACACTGCAAATGAGAAGGGCAGTTTGCCATTGAAAGCAATTAGGGCAGTTGATGTTTTTGAACGATGCCATTACTTCCATTTAGGGGGTTCTAATCACTTTGACTGCCTTTGGTGTGGCGCTTCTAATTAGTTGTACGTTTAATGAAATTCAAAAACATTCCCTTTCACATTGCAGGACAATGTTTCTGTAGATTATTCCTAAATATCTTTAGAAACTAATTTATTTAACAAATTTATTTTGTTTCCAGATGTCTCTTGAGGATTGATATGAAGGATTCAACTTAAAGAAAAACGTCTTTCTACGAAAGATAGAAAATTCTTCAAATGTCCTCTAAGATACGAAGTCATTTGGTCCAACAACCGTTGTTGCTGTTTGCTATATGGATTAAATTTTTCCGCTGATTTCCCTTGGGGCCCATGCAGCAACGTTGGAGAGAAGAAACACGAATTTTACCATCGTCACAAATCCACGAAAGGAGCAGATGAAAAAAAAATCCTACAAATGAATAAAATACGATTCGCTGACTTGATTCGGGAATTGAAGTGGTTCCACATAGAGGTGATTTTAAACTTAAGGTGGCTGAAGAAATGAATTTATGAGAGAAACGTGTGAGTTTTTGAACATTTGAGAACTTTGGTATTTCTTCATTCACTCAGAAATGGATCTTATCACACGTATTTTCTTGGATTGTTAACCCATCACAATAAGGCATCTCGTTTACCCTAATCTGCTCGAGTGTCAATGTGGCACTATTGGTAGTTAGGTGGCTTGAAACTTACTCGTTTGCATTTAAAAAAATCGGAGATCCTCAACGAATTCTAGGAATCTTTAATTTAATATTATTACTTTTTTTTGGGCGTACTCTGAAAATTCAGGAGAAAAATACTCCCTTTTCAAGTCAATTTGACACCTCTCGTTTAAAACTGCTATATACATTTATAGTTTTGGAAACCTCGTAATGTAACTCAAATATGATTTCCAGACATTGTTCAGTGGTTTACACTTAAGTTTACCGTTATTCAAAGTTTAAGAAAAAAATCCGAAAAAATATGCTTCCGAAAAAAGACTGTAGATCGACTACAGAATGCTCAAAAAAATTTCTCTTTATTTCCAAGAAAACGGAAGAAAAAAGCTAAACGTTGCAAACGAGAATATTTTTTTCAATTTTTTTTTTTAAAGTCGTGACCTCAAAAAATGTAAAAAAAATGGCGTGAAAACCGCACTTTTCTATAAAAGAATCGTCGCAATTGTTCAAGTCACACCAGAAATTTTATGAAAAAATGATTGAAAAAATTAACGTAATCTAGGTCATTTTCGCATCTTCATATTTTCAAAATAAAAATCACAGAATTTTGCACTGAATTTGCAATTTCTCAGAATCTTATGCACTTAAATTAAAATTTGCACTGGATTTTGATTTTATTTACGTATGATTTTCGCAATAAAATTTGCAATTTCTCAGAATCTTTTGCACTTATATTACAATTGGCACTGGATTTTAAGTTTATTCACTTATGATTTTCGCAATAAAAGCATTTTCTTATCAATTCTAGTGAATTTTTTACATAAGTGCTGCGATATTTCACAAAAATATGGTTGATAAAAACTAAATGGAAATCCAGAAATTAACGAATTAATTTATCATATTTTTGTAAAGTTTTGCAGCGCAAATGTAATTACACCACAGAATTGATAAAAAAAATTGCCTCTCTGACGAATAAATTGCGAAAACCATACGTGGTTATACTAAAAAATCAAGAACAAAGTTGAATTAAAGTGCTTGAACATCTGAGAAACTGCAAATTAATTTGAAAATTCTGAGTTTCGTATTTCAAAAATATAAAGATCCGAAAATGTACCATACAACGTAAAATTTGCAATCATCTTTAAAATTTTTTCTAGTGTGACTTGAAAAATTTTGACGGTTTTTTGATTGATAAGTACAGTTTTAACGCCTCTCTTTTGAAGCATTCAATAGTCTTTTTACCGAAGCATTTTTTAAGGATTTTTGTCTTTGACTTTAAGTAATATTGAGAATACATTTTGTAAAAATCGGTTGGCAAACAAAAAGAAAGAAATATTGGTTCTCGCCAGAAGGGACAAATTGACACTCCCGGGATAAAATTTTTGTAATTTTTGTAATTTTTGTAATTTTTGTAATTTTTGTAATTTTTGTAATTTTTGTAATTTTTGTAATTTTTGTAATTTTTGTTATTTTTGTAATTTTTGTAATTTTTGTAATTTTTTGTAGTTTTTGTAATTTTTGTAATTTTTGAGATTTATGTTATTTTTGTAGTTTTTATCATTTTTGTAGTTTTTGTAGTTTTTGTAATTTTTTTAATTTTTGTAATTTCCGTAATTTTTGTAATTTTTGTCATTTTTGTCATTTTTGTCATTTTTGTCATTTTTGTCATTTTTGTCATTTTTGTCATTTTTGTCATTTTTGTCATTTTTGTCATTTTTGTCATTTTTGTCATTTTTGTCATTTTTGTCATTTTTGTCATTTTTGTCATTTTTGTCATTTTTGTCATTTTTGTCATTTTTGTCATTTTTGTCATTTTTGTCATTTTTGTCATTTTTGTCATTTTTGTCATTTTTGTCATTTTTGTCATTTTTGTCATTTTTGTCATTTTTGTCATTTTTGTCATTTTTGTCATTTTTGTCATTTTTGTCATTTTTGTCATTTTTGTCATTTTTGTCATTTTTGTCATTTTTGTCATTTTTGTCATTTTTGTCATTTTTGTCATTTTTGTCATTTTTGTCATTTTTGTCATTTTTGTCATTTTTGTCATTTTTGTCATTTTTGTCATTTTTGTCATTTTTGTCATTTTTGTCATTTTTGTCATTTTTGTCATTTTTGTCATTTTTGTCATTTTTGTCATTTTTGTCGTTTTTGTCATTTTTGTCATTTTTGTCATTTTTGTCATTTTTGTCATTTTTGTCATTTTTGTCATTTTTGTAATTTTTGTCATTTTTGTCATTTTTGTCATTTTTGTCATTTTTGTCATTTTTGTCATTTTTGTCATTTTTGTCATTTTTGTCATTTTTGTCATTTTTGTCATTTTTGTCATTTTTGTCATTTTTGTCATTTTTGTCTTTTTTGTCTTTTTTGTCATTTTTGTCATTTTTGTCATTTTTGTCATTTTTGTCATTTTTGTCATTTTTGTCATTTTTGTCATTTTTGTCATTTTTGTCATTTTTGTCATTTTTGTCATTTTTGTCATTTTTGTCATTTTTGTCATTTTTGTCATTTTTGTCATTTTTGTCATTTTTGTCATTTTTGTCATTTTTGTCATTTTTGTCATTTTTGTCATTTTTGTCATTTTTGTCATTTTTGTCATTTTTGTCATTTTTGTCATTTTTGTCATTTTTGTCATTTTTGTCATTTTTGTCATTTTTGTCATTTTTGTCATTTTTGTCATTTTTGTCATTTTTGTCATTTTTGTCATTTTTGTCATTTTTGTCATTTTTGTCATTTTTGTCATTTTTGTCATTTTTGTCATTTTTGTCATTTTTGTCATTTTTGTCATTTTTGTCATTTTTGTCATTTTTGTCATTTTTGTCATTTTTGTCATTTTTGTCATTTTTGTCATTTTTGTCATTTTTGTCATTTTTGTCATTTTTGTCATTTTTGTCATTTTTGTCATTTTTGTCATTTTTGTCATTTTTGTCATTTTTGTCATTTTTGTCATTTTTGTCATTTTTGTCATTTTTGTCATTTTTGTCATTTTTGCCATTTTTGTCATTTTTGTCATTTTTGTCATTTTTGTCATTTTTGTCATTTTTGTCATTTTTGTCATTTTTGTCATTTTTGTCATTTTTGTCATTTTTGTCAGTTTTGTCATTTTTGTCATTTTTGTCATTTTTGTCATTTTTGTCATTTTTGTCATTTTTGTCATTTTTGTCATTTTTGTCATTTTTGTCATTTTTGTCATTTTTGTCATTTTTGTCATTTTTGTCATTTTTGTCATTTTTGTCATTTTTGTCATTTTTGTCATTTTTGTCATTTTTGTCATTTTTGTCATTTTTGTCATTTTTGTCATTTTTGTCATTTTTGTCATTTTTGTCATTTTTGTCATTTTTGTCATTTTTGTCATTTTTGTCATTTTTGTCATTTTTGTCATTTTTGTCATTTTTGTCATTTTTGTCATTTTTGTCATTTTTGTCATTTTTGTCATTTTTGTCATTTTTGTCATTTTTGTCATTTTTGTCATTTTTGTCATTTTTGTCATTTTTGTCATTTTTGTCATTTTTGTCATTTTTGTCATTTTTGTCATTTTTGTCATTTTTGTCATTTTTGTCATTTTTGTCATTTTTGTCATTTTTGTCATTTTTGTCATTTTTGTCATTTTTGTCATTTTTGTCATTTTTGTCATTTTTGTCATTTTTGTCATTTTTGTCATTTTTGTCATTTTTGTCATTTTTGTCATTTTTGTCATTTTTGTCATTTTTGTCATTTTTGTCATTTTTGTCATTTTTGTCATTTTTATCATTTTTGTCATTTTTGTCATTTTTGTCATTTTTGTCGTTTTTGACGTTTTTGACATTTTTGTCATTTTTGTCATTTTTGTCATTTTTTTCTTTTTTTTTGTCATTTTTGTCATTTTTGTCATTTTTGTCAATTTTGTCATTTTTGTCATTTTTGTCATTTTTGTCATTTTTGTCATTTTTGTCATTTTTGTCATTTTTGTCATTTTTGTCATTTTTGTCATTTTTGTCATTTTTGTCATTTTTGTCATTTTTGTCATTTTTGTCATTTTTGTCATTTTTGTCATTTTTGTCATTTTTGTCATTTTTGTCATTTTTGTCATTTTTGTCATTTTTGTCATTTTTGTCATTTTTGTCATTTTTGTCATTTTTGTCATTTTTGTCATTTTTGTCATTTTTGTCATTTTTGTCATTTTTGTCATTTTTGTCATTTTTGTCATTTTTGTCATTTTTGTCATTTTTGTCATTTTTGTCATTTTTGTCATTTTAGTCATTTTAGTCATTTTTGTCATTTTTGTCATTTTTGTCATTTTTGTCATTTTTGTCATTTTTGTCATTTTTGTCATTTTTGTCATTTTTGTCATTTTTGTCATTTTTGTCATTTTTGTCATTTTTGTCATTTTTGTCATTTTTGTCATTTTTGTCATTTTTGTCATTTTTGTCATTTTTGTCATTTTTGTCATTTTTGTCATTTTTGTCATTTTTGTCATTTTTGTCATTTTTGTCATTTTTGTCATTTTTGTCATTTTTGTCATTTTTGTCATTTTTGTCATTTTTGTCATTTTTGTCATTTTTGTCATTTTTGTCATTTTTGTCATTTTTGTCATTTTTGTCATTTTTGTCATTTTTGTCATTTTTGTCATTTTTGTCATTTTTGTCATTTTTGTCATTTTTGTCATTTTTGTCATTTTTGTCATTTTTGTCATTTTTGTCATTTTTGTCATTTTTGTCATTTTTGTCATTTTTGTCATTTTTGTCATTTTTGTCATTTTTGTCATTTTTGTCATTTTTGTCATTTTTGTCATTTTTGTCATTTTTGTCATTTTTGTCATTTTTGTCATTTTTGTCATTTTTGTCATTTTTGTCATTTTTGTCATTTTTGTCATTTTTGTCATTTTTGTCATTTTTGTCATTTTTGTCATTTTTGTCATTTTTGTCATTTTTTTCATTTTTGTCATTTTTGTCATTTTTTTCATTTTTTTCATTTTTGTCATTTTTGTCATTTTTGTCATTTTTGTCATTTTTGTTATTTTTGTCATTTTTGTCATTTTTGTCATTTTTGTCATTTTTGTCATTTTTGTCATTTTTGTCATTTTTGTCATTTTTGTCATTTTTGTCATTTTTGTCATTTTTGTCATTTTTGTC